>NC_061117.1:218673848-218711116 GCF_002878395.1 Capsicum annuum | reverse complement strand
TTACCCGACCTACGTCTTGCCTATTAAGCTTTTGATTTAAAATGATTCTATCAAATTCCTGCTTAATCCAAATTAAATGAAACGACAATGGTCCAAAATTTAACTACAGTCAACTTTTTAATAACTTCTTATTCCCACCCCGAAATTCTTTTCCAACCAAAAATTAACACATGTTTTGACTATCAACTCAATTTTTAACTCGGAATCCAATATAATAACATTGACCCAACGATAATTAAAGCATAATAATCATATGAATTTCACGTAAATAATATCAAACATTCACCAACTCATCCAATTTCAAAGATGCCCAATTCAACAAATTACGATAAAGAAGGGAGAATGAGTTAAAGAAATGGACCTTTCGATAATCAATTTCGGTTGGTAATAATATTAAAGAAGACCCGCACTTGGAATCTCGAATATAGAACCTCGATTGCGATGAATCCAACTCTATATAGAGAAAAACTAATAGGACAACTTCTAAACCAGTGAGACAAACTTTGTTATACGAAACCCGACCAAGAACGACGATGCAATTTGATAACGACAACTCGAAATCAAATATCAACGACGAACCAAGAAATAGAAGAACCCAAGACCCCCAAAAAACCACCAGGAACCCAAAACCCAACGCAGATCGAGCTCCGGTGAGCTGCAAAAAATGGAAAACTAATGAGATAATGTTTGATTCCGGCGACCGTGTTGTTTTTCCGTCTAAATCTAACAAGAACTCAAAGGAAATCAATGAGATCTAGGGATTTTGGGACTAAACCGAGCAAACGACGACTAGTAAACTTATTCCGGTGAAAAAGTTCACCAGAAAACTTAAGCGAAACGGCCAAATCTCACCGGTTTCACTGTTTCTCACCGGATCTCTGTCATTCGCGCTGTTTCACTGTTTCTCCTTGCTCAGTGAGCGTGTATGGGCATTTTTTGGTGATTTTGTGAGTGTGTGTGCGATTTTTGTCAATCTGTGTGTATGTGTATATTTTTTTCAAACTTCTGTGTGGGGTATGTTTATATTGATGATGATGGAATGGAAAATTCTTTTTGTTAAATATTTTGTGGGCCCCTTTCAAGTTGTTATCCTGTGTATTTGGTTAAAACAAGTAACAAATGTGAGAGGGTTGCCTAGGGTGACGTGGGGTAGGGGTAAGAGGGGTAGGGGTTAGGATGTGTTGTCAATTTTTAGCTGGGTGGGTTGTTAAAATATTAGGATAAGACAAAGTTTGTTATTTTTTTGTATTTTGTGAGGGTATAATAACATGGATGAGGGTACACAGTAGGATAAGGTAAAATTGGGTAAATTAATCTTTCAGAGGGACAAAATTACGTGTCTACACATGTCTAACAAACAAATGAGAATGTTTAATGCCAAGAGGCGAACCAAATAGATTCCAAATTTTACTCGTTATTGTGCCTTGACTAAAGGCATGATCTATTGTTTGATCACGGGCAACTGTAGAATAGTAACATTTAGAATCTAAATGTTTTCCAAACTTCAAAATAACATCCTCAAAAGGAAATTTCCTTTTCCAAATTCTTCAAGCAAGAAAAGACATTTTAAAAGGAATAGAGTTGTGCCAAACCTTATTGATGAACGGTTTTTTCGTATTTCTAGACCTTACCAAATTTCAGGCAGTCTTGTTAGAGTACTTTCTGCTATCGGTGAGGTCTCAAAAAACTTGATCCTCTAAATTTGGGTTGATAATGTCAATAGTGTTGATATGCTCACAGATATGGTCTGGCAGAATTGTTTTAAGCTTGTCAGTGTTCCATTTGCCATTCTTGATAGGGAGTTTAGAGCTCTTAGACGCTTCAGGAATTAGATGAGCCATAGGTCCTTTACCTGTCCAATTATCCCACAAAAAAGAGCAGGTACCTGAATTGATTTGCTAAATCATGTGTTTCTCTGCTTCCTCTCTAACATGAGTTAGATGTTTCCATGCATGAGAGTTCCCTGTACTCCATTTCTTCCCAACAACATGGGATCTAATACAATATTTATTATGAACAAACTTGGCCCAAAGGGAATTTGAGGTTCTAAGCCCCCACCATCTTTTCATAGCAAGAGCATTACTAACATCGTTCATACTCCAAACACCAATACCACCTTCATCATAAGGAGCACATAGATTAAGCTAGGAACTCCAGTGATATTTTTTAAGCTCGGGACTACTCCCTCAGAAAAAGTTGGACAAATTTTTTTCAATCAAATTAAGAGAGCCTTTAGGAAGGGTTAGCGCAGAGAGAGTATAGATAGGTAAATATTGAAGCACACTATTAATCAAGACGATTTTACCACCATAAGACAAAAGCTTACCATGCCAACCATTGAGTCTTTTAATCACTTTGCCAACCATGAAATCAAAATACTCAAATCTTTTTTCGACCAACATATAAAGGACAACCAAGATAAGTAAAAGGGAAGCTTTTATCCATGAAACTAGTGTAAATTATAATTCTATTAATCCTTTGTGCAAAAGTTTTAGGAGCAGGAAAGATGAAACTTTTATCAGTATTAACTAATTGTCCAAAGCAATTTTTATACTTATTAATAGTATCCATGATGAGACTTATGGAAAAAGATTTACCGCTACTAAAAATAACAATGTCATCTGCGTAGGCTAAATGATTAATAACATGACAATTAGGGGGCATTGAAAAGGGAATAAACTTATCATGGTAATTGAGATTGTTAAGAGTTCTGGACAAAACCTCCTCTGCAGGGATAAATAAAGAAGGAGATAGAGAATCTCCTTGTTTTAATCCTTGAGAGGAAGAGAAAAAACCATATCTACAACCATTGATAATCACAAAATACCAGTTCTCAGAAATAAGATTAAGCACCAAGTCAGTCCATTTTTTAGAGAAACCAAATTTAGCAAAAACATCTATAACAAATTTCCAAGACATTCTGTCATATGCTTTCGTCAGGTCAAGTTTAGTAACAACATTGCCCCCTTTATTGGTTTTAGAAATATTTTAAATAATCTTTGGAGCCAAAAGAACATTTTCAGTGATAAGTCTTTCCTTTACAAAACCGCTCTGGTTAAAGGAAACAAGCTTTTTTAACAGGGAGTTTAATCTTAAAGAAAGAATTTTGGAAATAATTTTATTATTAAAATTGGAAAGACTTATAGGTTTAAAATCACCGAAATTTGTAGGATTATCTTTTTTTGGAATTAAAACTAAACAAGTATGTGAGAAGTACCTGGTTAGCTTCTTTCCTCTGAAGAAATCCTGTACATAAGTTGTGATGTCCTGCTTTATAATGTCCCAACAACTTCGGCAAAAAATTTCATTGTATCTATCTAGTCCTGCAGCACTAGAATCGTTGAGGATAAAGACAGCTTCTCTAATTTCCTCTTCTTGGTATAGTGCACAACCTATCACTTTCTTCCAATGAGATTAAGTTAGGAATACAATTTAACAAATTAGAGCTGTGAGTAGGATCTGAGAGGTTGAACAGTTGGAAGTGTTTAATAGCACCTCTAGAAATTTTGTCATCTCCATTGATCCATTTGCCTCTACTATTCTTGATTCTAATAAGAACCAATTTTCTTCCTTTTTCTCTAAGAATAATATGAAAATATTTGATATTTCTATCCCCTTCTTCAAACCATTTGCATTGAATTTTTTGAATGAGGATAGCTTTTTGCAGTTTCATCCACCGAATGTATACGGCATGAGCTTTGTTAACATTTTACCTGCTTTGATCAGTATTTTCTTGGATGTCAATCTCTTCAAGATTCTGAAGTTCATTCTCCCACTTGATAGTGTTTTCATTGACATCACCAATATTAGTTCTGGACCATTGACTCAAATGCTTACTAAGAATCTTCAACTTAGATTGAAGTCTCCACATAGTATTACCCTGGATATTATTTTTCCAAACTTTCTTAACAATGTCAATAAAACCATTTTGATTCACCCATAAATTAAGAAATCTAAAATAAGTGATGTGCTGAAGGTTGGAAAATTGGTATTTCATAAGAAGTGGCCTGTGGTCGGAACCAGTTCTAGCCAAGTGCCTAATGGAGCAATTTTGGAATTGTTGATCCCAAAGGTCATTGACACATACTCTATCCAATATTTTTCAAATTCCCTTTCTCGGGCTGAGCCGCAACACTGTATCCTTAAGAAAGCATATTAATTGATGTTTAGATAGTAAAGAGTTTATAAAGGATTTAGTCGTGATTGTCTTGAATATATCAGAACGATTAGTAGTATGATCTATATACACTTGATTTACTTTGTTTAGATTAGGAATTTCTTCGGTTATAATGATTTTAAACTTGCACAAGTACTTCCTCCATTTCAAATTGATTGGTTAGTTTTGACTTGATACGCAATTTAAAAAAAGAAGAAGATTTTAATTTTTGCAGTCTTAGACAAAAATCCAACACCGTGCTATATACTTAAAAAGATTTTAACTTGGTGAATAATGTGGTTCGAATGTACCCCTTTTTGTCCCTCTAGCTTTGTGCCCTTGGACAATGTACGCAACATTTTCTTTGGAATTGTTGAACTATATAATTGAATTATTTTTGTGTTAGAGAAAGGCATGTATAAGAGCATAAGGTGGAGTTTGAAACTAAGAACGTAGTTGAGATGTTAATAAAGTGGATGAAAACTATGGAAGACCATGATTCAAACTCCTACAGAAACAAAAGGTTTAGGTATTTTTTATTACTCATGAAGCCTTGATGTTCAGAATTATTAGAGGTGATAGTTTTGGGCCCAAGCCACCACCAATTTGGTTAGGTTGTCTCGTATATACTTGTGACCCATTTCTTCATTTTATTTTATACAAGTGTAATGGATAATTAGTATAGATAGTGACCCGTTTTGTAACTTGGACACTTTTGTCATTTTTGTTTCTCAACGAAAAATATCTAATTCATTTTTCTCTCTAGAAAGTTCTATGAACTAGGATTTTGTTCCTAGTTTTTCTTTAATTTTTTCGCTTAAATGCAGGTTTACATGATATCAGAGCAAAGATCCTGAGAGATCTCGTCACTCTCTATCGACCGGTGGTACCCTCAACCCATTTTGGTGAAGTTTTTGAAGTTGCTTGAAGTTTTCTGCTGTCGCCGGCAACTATTTCGAAGTAGCTGTTTGGTGGAGTTTGTTGTGAACTCATTTTTTGGTCCTTTCAACACTGGTGGGACCTTCTTCTTCAGGCCGTGAAATTAATTTTTCCCCTACTCATTTTGGTACTGTCGGTCATGGCTCTTACTTCTTCAAGCTTTGAAGAGGAACAGTATCATCTATTCTCTACTTAAGATTTTTTTTCTCGACAAGTGTAATGACTTCTGCCTCTACTCTAACTTCTGTTTTTTCTTAAGTTCCTATCAATCATCCCATGTATCTTCACCTCTCCGACTATCCTAGGATAACTCTTACATCGTTCAATAAAATCAGCTATGGGAGATGGAGAAGGGGAATGCTCATCTCTTTAGTGAGCTAAAGGAAAACTAGGGTTCATAGATGGTAAAGTAGTGGAATCGATTCCAGAATCTGATTTCGGCCACCTGATTTGTCGCTTGAATAAGTCACTCTATGGTCTTAAACAGGCCTCACGACAGTGTTTTCTGCCTAGTTTGAATGATTATTTTTTGTTCACGAAATTTTCTTCTTCTTCCATTGCTATTGTGGCTCTATGTGTTGATGATATCTTATTGGTTGGTGATGATCTTGCCGAATTCAGCTCCATTAAACTGTTCTTTGATTTAGAATTCAAAATCAGGAATTTGGGTGAGGCTCACTATTTTCTTAGGTTGGAATTTGTTTGTAAGGCCAAGGATCTTCTTGTTACCCAGTACTAGTTTACTGATGATTTATTTTTTGAATTTCATTATGATTCTACCACTCCTGTTGTTGGCCCAGTAGAGTTATATGGAAAGTTATCTGCTGATTCTGGTGACCCTTGTCCAGATCCTGATTTGTTTTGTAAGCTTGTGGGCAAGCTTAATTTTCTTCAACACACTAGCCTGGATATTTTCTTTGACGTGCAATATTTCATTCAATTTATACATCTTCCTTTCCTTGAGGCTGGTTTGCATGTGCTTCATTATTTGGTTGGCTCCCCTGATTTGGATATTTTTCTGAATAATTCTGTTGATTTTTTCTTTGACTTATTTTTTTTTGACTCCGACTGGACAAGATGCATTCAGACCCGACGATCTATTATTGGGTTTTACTTATTATTGGGTGACTCTCCTATATCCCCGAAGTCGAAGAAGCAACCCACCATTGCATTACCTTCCGCTGAATATCATGCTTTATGGAAGATTACAACTGAGATTTCTTGGCTTGTTCAGTTACCTGTTGATTTTGGTCTCTGACTCCTATTTTTATATTTTGTGATAACCATGTATTTTCTAACAGCGGACCAAGATATCGAGATTGATTATCACTTTTGTGCGTAAAATGCTAGTTGCAGGTCTTGTTTCATTGTATCATATTTCCTCTTCTCTTTAACTTGTTGATCTGCTCAAAAAACCTTTGACAGTTGTGCAGTATCGTGCTTTACTTTCCAAGCTAGCATAGGTTCCAGCTTGAGGGGGATATTAGAGAGGGAAATTTCAGAAGTAGCAACTATAGAGTCTTAATTATAACTTTTATAGCAATAGTTTCAAAATTACGAAAAATAGCAATATATATTTTGTGTGTGAGAAAAATGTTGCTATATAAATACATATACAAATAGAGAATCCGTTCCTAATTTAACTCTAATCAGTTAGAGTTAAATAAGGAAAGAAATTGTTCTTTAATTTATGGTACATTTAATTATACAGATTCCTTTACCTTATAAAACTCTTTTTTTAATTTATAGCATTTATTTAATTTTACAGATTCTTTTTCCTTATATGACTCTTTTTTAACATCTGTCATTATTTTACAGTTACTTTTTTCAAAACTCAAAATCGTTTTCCATGATCAGCAACCCAAAACAAATTCAAAAAATCAGATTAAAGTTGAAGAGCTTCTAAAAGTAAAAAAAAATGCAATTACAGGTATTGAAAAAGGAATGTGATTTGTGTATTTGAATTTTATCAAATATTTTTTATTAGCGTCTAAATTTCAAGAAAAAAAAAAAAAAAACCAACACAATGATTGTATATGAATTTCATCAAATTCAGCAGTTATTGTTTTCTGCGAATCCATATACGAACTAAAATTTTATATGCAAAACCATACACTATAATTTAAAATTTGAGTTCATATATGGATTTCATAAAATTTAGCAGTTATTATTTTCTACAAATCCATATAGGAACTCAAATTTGAGTTCGTATATGAACTCAAATTATTTTCTGCGAATCCATAAAGTATAATTCAAAATTTCAGTTTGTATATAGATTTCATCAAATTTAGCAGCCATTGTTTTCTGCGAATACAAATTTGAATGTAATTCATATGTAAAGCCCCGAGTCTCCACCCCGGCTGCCACACGATGCTTACGACCTTGAAGGACCATAAGCTAATCCTGACTGGTACCTGTTGTAAGCACTGAATAATAACACGGAAATAATGCGAAAGTTAGGCTGAAATGTCATAAGGTTCATAATCTTAATACTGATAAATATAGTATTGAAATAACATCTAAAAGACTGAATACTGTCTAAAATAGTCTAGTCTGAAAACCCTCTAACAAAACTGTCTGAATGTGGAGTTGATGGGACAAGCCCCCAACTAACTCCGACTAATAAAATACTGAATCTACAGTAGTACTGAAATAAAAGAATTTCCTCAATAGATGAAGACTCACTAATGAATCTGCTACTATTGGCTGAATCTGTCTAAGCACGGTCAGGAACCTGAGTGTCTGAACCTATGATTGAGACATCATAGCGCAAAGAAAGAGTATGCGTCAGTACATGGAATGTATTGGTATGCTAGATGAGGTAAGAATGAATGCAGGGGTTCATATGCATGAACAGTAACTGACTGAATGATATAGAGTAACTAAATAAGAGTACATGAATAACTAAGACTACTATAAAAACATTGAGTATGCAATATTGTGCATACACATGTATACTATATCTGAGCTTTTACTGCAGCTGAGTACTAATTTTTGATACTGAGTAACTGATATCTATGATTAATGATAACTGAATTACTGATACTAAGTGACTATGTCTGACAGTCCTGGTTTTGTAGAATTGAACTAAGTTCTATACTAATATGGAAACTAAAACTGTGGGAGGTAATCATCTAACCGATATGCCCCTCTCTAAATAGATTGGGGTCCAACCTATAACCCCAGTTGGAATGGTGTCAGTACCGTGCCACGGGTAAAGACAAGCTGAAGAGTCACCTTCATCTGGAAGGTGCCCCAAATGAGAACGGTGGTACCCTCAACTGGCAGGTAAAACACCTTATCAACCCTCAACTGGTAGGTTGATATCTCAACCTGCGATGGCTACGTATTTCTGGAACGCAAGGACTGCTTCTAAGGATCACACCCTCTACTGGCAGGTGAGCCCCATCCTTGAGTTCACTCGGTATTAAATCCTACTCCCAACTGAATGACACTGATTATTATACGAGCTGAACTGGATTGAGTTTCACTGAGTTCCGTACTGACTGAATACTACTATTCATGATATTACTGAGACTATTCTGTAACTACTGTAGTTCTAGGTCAACAACTAGATTTTCAGATATTGAATACTCCTAGGAATCGATAGCGTTGAAAGTAAAGCATAGCATGATCATAAAAGCATGTCAATATCCAATTCACATGAGCATTTTTGTAAAAACTTGGGAGAATGATTATTTCACATAATAATAGTAAACACATGAACATCATGGATACAATAATCAATTGTAAATTCAAGGGTTTAGTATGCAAATCATATAATTCACCATACATACTTTTTTAACTTCATGAAACTTATAATTAATCATGGATTGAAACCCAAATAATATCATGAACATAAATGCAATCATTTTCAAGCATTGAATTCATAAATCTGAAAACTTGTATGTTTAAAAAGGGTTCTTGGACTGCATGGGTTAAAGGAACCCATGAATTAACACCTAATATACCTGAGAAATTAACCTCTTGAAGTTTCTTGGTGAAATTCTTTAGAATTTCTATTGATTCTTGACGGCTAGGGTTTTGCCTTTTGAGAGAGAATGATTTAATCTTGAGAGAAATTGAGTAAATAATGATAAAATTAGGTTATTAGGGGTTAATTTCGTGTTTAAGACTGATTATGGTCATGGAAAAAATACCAAATTACCCCTAGAAAGAAATTAAAATTCGTCACTGCAAGTCTTGAGTTTGGCCCCCACCGCGATGTGGTGGCATCGCGGTGAGCCACTGGATCTTGGTTGGAAGCTGTTTAAAAAGGGACAATTGCGAAATGGACTTGTGGCGCGGTGATGTGGTATCGCGGAGCCACACTGAAAAATGACAATTCAAAAAATAGCCCATGGCGCGATGCGGTAGAATCGCGTTGCCTCACTGGAAAATATCAAACGGGCATTGGAACAGTGGCGTGATGCGGGCTTATCATGATGGTACACTGAAAATTGATAATTGTCATTTGGACTGCCTCCGCGATGCGGTGATGCCCACTTTGGCATACTGCTTTACAAAACATAAGTATTTAAAAAATTTTATATTGAATTACTTGCGTACTAAGAGCTAAACTGAGCTAGGGAAATACGAGGTATTACAATATTTTCCCCTTGGGAACATTCGTCCTCAAATGAGACTGATTAAGCTGAGAAATACTGATAGACCAAGTTTACATATTAAATATGCACAACTGAAGCATGATTGCATGACTGAAATTACTGATAATGTCTCACCTCTTCACTCCCTTCATGGGAGAGATTTTCAAGTATACAAAATCGTCGACCTCAAACTCGAGATCTTTTCTCCTCGCATCTGCATGCAATTTTTGTTAGCTCTGGGCTATCCTAAGCATTTCTACGATTAACTAAACTTTCTCTAAGGCATCAAAAACACTAAATCAGGCCCTACTGCTGCTGCCTCACCTACCTCGAACCAACCAATTGGAGTTCTACATCTCCTACCATAAAGAGCCTCAAATGAAGCCATCTGAATACTTGAATGATAGTTGTTATTATATGCGAATTCGATCAAAGGCGAGTGGTTATCCCAACTACCTTTAAAATCAACAAATCAAGACCTTAACATATCTTCTAGAGTCTGAATTGTCCTTTCTGCTTGACCATCTGTCTGAGGGTGAAAAACTGTACTGAGGTGAACTTGGGTACCAAAACCCTTTTAGAATGCCTTACAAATATTAGATGTAAATTGGGTACCTCAATCTGCAATGATGGATACTGGGACTTCGTGTAACCTGACTAACTCTCTACTATAGGGTTTGGCATAGTCTTTGGCTGAATAGAAAGTATGAACTGGCAAGAAATGAGCGAATTTGGCCATCCTGTCTACAATAACCTAAATAGAATCATGTTGATGACGAGTATGAGGCAAACCCGTCACAAAGTCTATGTTCACTTCTTCCCATTTCTATATGGGAATACTGAACTCCTGCATGGACCCACTAGGTTTCTAGTGTTCAATCTTAACCTGCTGACACGTAGAGCACTTAGCTACAAACTTTGCAATATCTCTTTTCATACCACTTCACCAATAGATCTCCTGCAAATCACGATACATCTTAGTGGACCCTAGCTGAATAGAGTAATGCACACCATGCTCTTCTACAAGAATTCGTTGCCTCAAGTCATCTACACCTGGCATACATAACTGACCCTGGCAATGCAGCACACCATCTCCTCCTTGGGAGACAAACTCTACTTTATGATCTCTGACTGACTCTTTCAGCTTAACTAGAATGGGATCTCTGTCCTGCTTTTACTTTACTTCAAAAACCAGAGATGATTCCAAACTATTCTACACCCACACATTACCCTCTGCTGAATCGACTAAGCGGACACCTAGTCGGGAAAGCTGATGAACTTCCTGAACTAACTTTTTCTTACCATTCTCAACATGAGCAACACTACCCATAGACAACCTACTGAGAGCATCTGCCACTATATTGGCCTTTCCCGGATGATAAAGAATACTCATGTTATAATCTTTCAACAACTCTAAACATCTTCTTTGATGCAAATTCAAATTTTTCTGAGATAAAACATACTACAGAATTTTGTGATCTGTGAACACATCTACATGCACCCCATACTAATAATGTCTCCAAATCTTTAAGGCAAACACTACAGCTGCTAACTCAAGATCATGGGTAGGGTAATTCCTCTCAGAGGGCTTAAGTTGTCTACAGGCATAGGTTATGACCTTACCTCTCTGCATTAGGACATAACCCAAACCTACTCTATAAGCACCATAATACACAACAAACCCATATGAACCATCTGGTAATATTAGAACTGGGGCTGTAGTGAATCGAGTCTTCAACTCCTGAAAACTCTTCTCACAAGAATCTAACTACTGAAACTTAACTTTCTTCTGAGTCAATATGGACATAGGGAATGAAATGGACAAAAACCCTTCAACAAACCCACGATAATAGCCATCTAAACCCAAGAATCTCCTAACATCTGACTTAGGCTGAGTGAAATTAAAGCTACCGATTCTGGCTCTCTTATTCTCCCTCTCTCTCTCCTTATTCTTAGCCTCTTCTATCTACTGAGCATGGACCATGAGCCTGGATATGTCCATCTTCTTAATTAACATCGCAGTCCTTCACTCCTTGACCATACTCTCTGACACCCCAGACACAAACTTGCTTATCCTGGACCTATTGCCTACAAATACATGGGGAGCATACCTGGCTAACTGAATAAACTTGAGGGAATACTCTTTAACACTTTTGTTGACCTGCCTGAGATTGATGAACTCTAACACCTTGGCTTCTCTCATCTCTAAAGGAAAGAATTTATCTAAAAAAGCAGTAGAAAACTCTTCCCATTCCATGGGCTCTGCATATATGCCCCTGTCTACCTTCCACTGCTTAAACCATGTATGAGTTACATCTTGTAGCTAATAGAAAGCTAACTCAGCACTCTCATTGGAACTCACTCCCACAATATCTGTGACTTTTTGCATCTGATTGAGGAACTTATGTGGATCCTCTTCAGACTTAGATCCTGAAAATAGGGGAAGATTCATTCTGCTGAAGTCCCAAATCCCGACTGCAGCGGTATTGGCCACTAGGTTGGCCTGAATAGCAGTTGTTCATTCATTCTGAGCTACAATAGAATGGGCTAGAGTGGTGAACGCATCTCTGAATTCTACATAGGAGACATGCTCATCCAGGGGATCTGCATGAATGGACTGAGGTGCTGGCTGGTTTCCTGTTCTTCTTCCATTGGTCTTTTTGGGAGGCATGTTCTGTAAACAGAAGGAAGAAATGAATTAGACTGAGAGTTTAACTTGAGATCATGCTTATTTGCACGACATGAATACTTAAAAAAAGGAAAATTTTCCTAAAAATGCCTCATAGCCTCTTGCTCATAAGTGTGGCGCGCTACACACCCATGCACAAGACTCTATTTGACGCAGCTTTTAGACTCCCTAGGACTCTTTTGAACCTTAAGCTCTGATACCAAGTTTGTAGTGCCCCGAGTCTGCACCCCAGACGCTACACGGTGCTTACAACCCCGAAGGACCACAAGCTAACCCATGACTGGTACCTGTAGTAAGCACTGAATAATAACACCAAAATAATGCGAAAGTTGAAATTCCATAAGGGTTATAATCTGAATACTGATAAATATAGTACTGAAATACCATCTAAAAAACTGAATACTGTCTGAAATAGTCTAGTTTGAAAAGCCTCTAACAGATCCATCTGAATGTGGAGTTGATGGGACAAGCCCCTAACTAACTTTGACTAATAAAATACTGAATCTACTATAGTACTGAAATAAAAGAATATCTTCGATAGATGGGGACTCACTACTGAATCTGTCTAAGCGTAGTAAGGAACCTGAGCATTCGAACCTAATATATGAAACATCACAGCACAAAGAAAGAATATGTATCAGTACATGGAATGTACTGCTATGCTAGATGAGGTAAGGCTGAATGTAGCGGTTCATATGCATCAACAGTAACTAACTGAATGATATAGAGTAACTGAATAAGAGTACATGAATAACTGAAACTATTGAAAAAATGCTAAGTATACAATATGCATGAACAGTTGTTGACACCTAATTTTTGCCCTCCACGACTAAATTTAATCCTGAGTTTCTTCAGTTTTTAATAAACCAAAATAATTATTTCATCCAAATAAAAAAAACAGCCTTAAAATATTTTTCGTAAGTGATTTTGTCATTTTAAGTAGCGATTATATACTAACATGTTCAGTTATACGAGATTATATAATTTGTTTCTTAAATATTTATTTTACAAAATATCGGATTTAATTAAGGCTTATCTTGAAAATAAATTCAAATGATTAAAATCTTGATTTAAATATAATTTATTCTCAAAAATAATTTATTTGGATAAATATGCATTCATTTTATTAAATCAAGAAGCTCGGGATAAAAAAAATATTAATTTAATTTAGCCAATCTATTAGATTTGACCTATTTGAAAATTGGTCATAATTGCAATGCAATTCGTCAATTAATTTTTAATTTGGTCAAAATAAATAAATATGGCTAAATTTTAAATTCCAATTGGGGTTATATTTTAAATAACCCCAAAATTCTCAAGAACTTTCATAACTTTTACCCAATTCCCACCAAAAAATAAATTCAAATTGCACTATTCCCCCCAACTTTGTCCTTTTCCAATTTTGAAATTCAAAGATTGTACTACATGATACTATTTCCCTCACATTATCTTCCACCTCATCTTATCTTTAATTTTTACATTCCAAAAACCCCCATAAATGTTTTTTCTCTCACATTGGTGGATGACAAGAAATAAATCTCTATCCTTTCCTATAAATACTTTTCTCCCATATTGGTGGAAAAGGAAAAAAAAATACCCCATTCTCTCCTATAAATACTATCACTACTTTGGTAGAGAGAGGAGGGGAGAAGGAAGAAAAAAAGAGGCTAGAAAGGTGAAAAAAATCCTTTTGAGCAAAAATAGTTATTTTTATTTAGTAAAAATTTCTGTTTCATAAGTTGATCGGCTAATCAAAATTTTTGAGTTGCCGGCGACGTTTTTCGGTGGTGGTTGATTCCAACGAAGCTCGTAGTCTTGTTTTGCTTCCCCCAAAAAGGTAAACACACCTTTTTTTATTTTAGTTTTTATTATTGTTTTCTACTTCATCTATTTTCTTCTTCGTAGTTCGTAGATATAATTTTGTTTGTTGGGATTGTATGTTGTAGATGGCCTTGAAAGCCCTAGGACGTTGTGGTATCGATATTCTAATTATTTTCATGTTCATGATATAAAAATGAGCTAGCAATAGTTGTATGTGCCTTTTTTTACTTTATTCTTTGATTATTTTGGATAAAGTTTTAATTTTTGCTTAAAAGATGTATTTATGCTTTGTTCAAACTCATTGTTGTTGGATACATTTATTTTTAGTATGTAAAGTTATTTTCTTTATGTTTAGAAGAATAGTTAATGTTGAATGTTTTGCCTTTTCACCTTATTCTTTGATTATTTGAATAAAGTTTAGATATTTACTTGAAAAACGATACTCATGTCTTGTTTAAACTTATTGTTGGTAGATATATTTGTTTTTAGCATGTAAATTTATTTCCTTTATGTTGAAAAGAATAGATAATATTGATTGTTTCTCTTTTTTTACTTTATTCTTTGATTATTTTGGATAAAGTTTCGATCTTTACTTGAAAAACAATACCCATGTCTTGTTTAAACTTATTGTTGGTAGATATGTTTTTTATAGCATGTAAAGTTGTTTATTTTATGTTGGAAGAATAGTTATTATTATTTGTTGCGCCTTAATAAAAATAGTAATTAGTTAAGTCAAGAATTTGTCATTTGCTTACTAATTATTTTAATGGATTTCAAAACCCTCATATAAGATATGAAGTGCTAGCTTTATTTTTCATCCAAGATGTTTATTCTTATTTGTTCGCATGTTGTCTTTTCAAAATGATAAGAAATTTTGAACTTTTGCGGCTAAATAAAATTATTTGGATATTTTTGACTCATGCATAGTATGATTGTGAAACTTTTGTTTTGCATTTTTTATTTGTTGACTCTTATTCTTATGAAAGTGTGCTTATTCTTGTCATTCAAAAGTTGGTTCTTGATAGTTTCTTTTACTTTGGAATATGTCACTTTTATGCCTTGAACATATATTAATTTCTTTATCTTTTCTTTGCATGCAAAAAAATATCTCGAGTCCAAATGGACTCCTCTCCTCTTCCATTTCATAATGGGTCAATGAGGCTCACCCCTTCGAGCCAAGTTCGAAGTTTAAACCCAAGGTTCACTACATGGAGTGTGGTTGCTAGAAGATAGACGAAGAAGGAAAATGGGTCAAAACCCATTGATGAGGTCACTAAGAGACTTGAAAAGTCTCAATTTTTATTATTGTCTTCTTTTTTATTTATTCATTTAGTCATTCATTCATTCATTTGGGCCTCGAAGCCAAAGTTGTATTTTAATACAGGTGGAGCAAGACTCGAGCCAAAGGCTCTAAAAATAGTTTAGGACAGGTGAAATGAGTCGAAAGCCCAACTAGACTAGGACAGGTCTTGTTGATTTGGGCCCAATGGCCTAAATCCTTTACTTTCTCCTCCCTTCCCCTTTTATGTGTTTATTTGTTGATTAGTTTTATTTAGACTTAATTAAAATCCCTACTAGGTCGCCTAAATCTATTTTACACAAGTCTTTTTTTGAAAAAAAATCAAATCACTATTTCAATAAATTAATCTTTTCGAAGTTAATCAAAAGACGATTTTCAAACAGTCCGGATAACCGCAAGTTAGCGGACGTTTTAGGTGCCTAACACCTTCCTAAAACATTAATAGGAACCACTTATCTAGAATCTCTAACTTAAAATGATTTTCCTGTTTTGAATCGTTTGAAGTAACTTTTATAAAGGTTTCTTAATTCCTTTTCAAAATTAAGTGGCGACTCTCTTCAAAAGTCAAAATTTCTTCGCAAAACAGAAATGGTGACTCTGCTGGGCATCTTTAACTAGGTTCTAACCAAATTATTGATTTCGTCTTTTGATTAACTGTTTATGTGTTCCGATTTTGTAAAGTTTAATTATCTCATCTCATGGCATGTTCCTGCATCTTATAAACTGTTTTGGGGTTTCGTGGATGTCCCGACCCCTGTCGTTCATTCCAAAATGTGTTGGAAATACGAACAGCTTATCAGCACGTGAGTCGTCTGACGCTGTTCGTATTTTCAAACTCAATTGTCCGCTTGAGAACCAATGTTCACCACTCTAGACACCTAGGATAGAAGAAACCAAAACTCTATCATAAAAGCATAACAATACTTGCTTGTTAACAATGCACTCATTGACATTTTGTCAAACACTTGTAAGTCATGAACTTGTACATGAATAGGGCCACATAATGACATGTCATGATTTCAATATCCAATTCACATGAGCATTTTATCAAACACTTGGGGAGCATAACTATTTCACATAATAATAGTAAACACGTGAACATCATGGATACAATAATCAATTGTAAATTCAAGGTTTTAGCATGCAAATCATATAATTCACCATACATACTATTTTAACTTCATGAAACTTATAATTAATCATGGATTGAAATCCAAATAATATCATGAACATGAATACAATCAGTTTCAAGCATTGAATTCATAAATCTGAAAACTTGTATGTTTAAAAAGAGTTCTTGGACTCCATGGGTGAAAGGAACCCATGAATGAACACCTAATATACCTGAGAAATTAACCTCTTAAGAGTTCTTGGTGAAATTCTTGAGAATTGTTTTTGATTCTTGAAGGCTAGGGTTTTGCCTTTTGAGAGAGAATGATCTAATCTTGAGAGAAATTGAGTAAATAATGATATAATTAGTTTATTAGGGGTTAATTTCGTGTTTAAGACTGATTAATGTCATGAAAAAAAATACCAAATTACCCCTGGAAAGAAATTAAAATTCGTCACTGCAAGTCCCGATATTGGCCTCTACCGCGACACGGTGGCATCGCGGTGAGCCACTAAATTTTGGCTGAAAACTGTTTAAAAATGGACAATTGCGAAATGAACTTGTGGCGCGACGTGGTGGTATCGCGGAGCCACACTGAAAAATGACAATTGGGAAATAACCTTTGGCGCGACACGGTGGAATCGTGTTGCCTCACTGAAAAATGCCAAACAGGGACTGAAATATTAGCACTACACGGGCTTATCGTAATAGCACACTGGAAATTGATAATTTCCATTTGGACTGCCTCCTCAACGCGGTGATACCCACTTTGGCACACTGCTTTACAAAACTGCTATAACTCTTCACCCGAATAACGAATTTGGACGAATTTTATATCGTCGGAAAGATGACTGAATTTCCTATGAAATGGCAGGTCTTAAACTAAAAAATTCCAAGTATTTAAAAATTTTTATATTGAATTACTCGCGTACTGAGAGCTAAACTGAGTTAGGATATACGGGGTATTACATCGTATTTGTTGAAAAAATTGATTTTAATTAGTATGCATTTGGCAGTTTCATTTTTTTCCAGATTGTATTTATATATTCGTAATTTTTTCTGATTGTGTTTGACATGAACTTAATGATAACTTATGAGTTTATCTCAACCAGATTATTTGAGTTTAATTATATGTTATTGTTGCATTTGTATAATTAATAAAAATTCTTGTATTTTATTTTGACAGTTGTATATAATTATTTATTTTACAAATTTGACAGAATGAAATAGTATGTATTTGATAATTGTTATATGTTTTCAACTATATACTATGCAGTATGTATATGTGTTCAACTGCCATGTTCTTGAACGTGTATAAAACATGTATGTAAATTGAACTACCATTCATGATAAAAACATATATAGTATAATATGTATTAGCAATCATGATTTACTCTATAAATGTATATGATTAACATGTTAACTGAATTTTTATATGTGAAACATATTTAATTATTGTCATGTGTCATATACATTTTCTTACTATATTATATGAGAGTGTTTGTCTAACATTCAGATTATTCATTTATATGTATTTATTTACTTACGCAGGACATATATTTCTTTTGGCATATGGTGTGCTTGATTCAGAAAATGATGTATCTTGGACTTAGTTCTTTGAGAATCTGAAGGAGGCATACAGTGAAAGAAAACACATATGTGTTATTTCTGATCGTATTGGTAGCATCATAAAAGTTGTTGGTGATGTGTACAAAGATGTACCGAATTATGCATGTATATGGCATCTATGAAAAAACATGAAAAAATTATAGAAAGTCACATGATGCATTATCGGAGATGTATTTGAAGTCATATGCTTCATGTATTTGAATTGTTTTACTCTTAAAATTATACCATTTACGTGACTGAACTTGCAAGTTATTTTAGTTCATTATGAATAAATGAATGTAATTGATTCTAATTAAATACATTGATACAAATATATATGTATTTTTAGTTTTATTATGTATAGTTCTACGCAAACTACATATGCAAACATTAATAATCTGAAAAATAACATATACAGACCTATACAATACATATGCACATATGTAAAAACTCAAGCATAACTGAAAATACATATGCATATCGATGAATACATATGCAGTCATATAAATTCATATGCTGAACTAGAAAATACATATGCATAACTGAAAAAATACATATGCATAACTGCATATGTCTAACAGAAACATAAAACTAATCAAAAAACATAAAACTAATCACGAAACATTCAATGTAAGTTAATTCAACATTAATAATCTAAATTTGTACATCTATACATGTATAACAAATGTGATATTAAATATAAAACAAAAATTGAAAATATTATTTTAAATTTATATTCAACGTCATTATATTTGTAATCAATAAATGTAACAACAGAACCAATAAAAAAATACAACAACTTGGAATATACATATACAAATCTAAAAATACATATATGTAATTTTAATTTGATATACGGATAGTTCTACGTAAACTACCTATGCAAACATTAAAAATCTGAAAAAATACATATGCACGTCTTTAAAAAACCCAAGATTAGCTGAAAATACATATGCATATCTATAATTACATATTCAGTCATATAAATACATATGCAGAAATATAAAATACATATGCATTCTTATAAAATACATATACATAACTGGAAAAATACATATGCATAATTGCATATGTCAAACAGAAACATAAAACTAACAACAAAACATTCAATTTAAGTTGATTCAACATAAATAATCAAAATATAACTATCAAGTTCTACAAAACTTTCAATATTCAACATGAAAGTAATACGCGAAACTTAAAAACTATTAAAATACGTCTTTGTCCATCTAAAGTTAACTGTTGTAAAAAATAAAATATTAAAAAGTAAACATTAAATTTCAAGAACTTCAGTGTCTTCTGTTATCCCTATTTCCCTAGGAGGCTTCATTGGTGCTTCGCCATCACTTTGTGCCTTATCTTCTTCTTTTCTCGAGCCATAATCCCACAAAAGTGAAGCATATCTTGTGCGAAGAAGGTCTGAATCAAAGACAACATAAGGAACACCTTCACCATAAGTAAGAATCTCAGCATATTTGACCATATACAATTCACAGTCCCTGCAAATACATTTAGCAATAAAAATACGTTAAAAAATAAATATATACTGTTATACATGTAATATATATATTCAGTACTTACAAGCTGCCACTTGGTTGTTGAGGCAAATCATCCATAAAACAAACATCAAATAGATTCAACTTATCTTTATCTTTGTAATACGGATGATTGTTAATATCAATACCCTCTTTTCATAGAAATTACAGGCCATGAGACATAAAGGTATAACCTATGTTAACTTTTCAATTTCGGCAAGCACAACAACGTCATGACCAGCAGAGGATAATGAATCATATATGTATTTTCAAATACATTAAAAAATACAATTACATATCTAAAAAGTGCCACATGTGTATTTTCTACTTACCAAATAATAAGTAACAAATACAACTGCATATCACATACAAATCTTAGCAGTAACAAATACAAATACATATCTAAACGGTACCAAATACATATCATAACATTATCAAAGACAAATTACATATCTTAACAGTAACAAAAGTACATTTCATAGTCATAATGAATAACAAATACAACAACATATCAAATACAAATCTTAGCAGTAACAAATACAAATACATATCTAAATGGTAACAAATACATTTCATATAATTCCTAAATACAAAATACATATCTTAAAAGTAAGAATTATATATCTTCACATTAGCAACTATAATTTAATATCTTAACAGTAACTCAAAAATAAGTACACAACTTATCAAATGTATATATAAAATACATATATGCACATATTCTCCATAAACTATAAAAATACAAATACAAAAATACCTCCCCCACTTTCGCTTCTTCAAATTCAGAATCAGATGAAACAAGAATTGCAATTTCACTAGATTCTCCTTTTTCGACTGACTTCATCTTTTTCACAGATTTTTGAACTTTTGTGGGTTTTAGAGATGAAGATTTTCTCAATGCTTTTCGTTTCACGATTTTCACAATTTTCTCCAGATCGCTATCCTGCTTCGATTTCACCTCTTCTATGCTAACTCCTTTCTTCTACTGAATATTAGTAGAAATCAAGCTAATATCTTCTTCTTGTGTTAAATCAAGACTAAAAGATGGTAGTTCATCGAAAACAAAATTCATTAGTGGAATACCTCTAATTGAACTACTACGATATGCATGTTCAACCATTATAGCATAACTCTAGAAATTTGAACAAAAAAAAATCCCAAAAATAAAAAACCCAGAAGAAAATTGACGAAAAAAATTCAGAAAGAAATTGAATATATGAAATATATGAAAAATATAACATGCAATAACTGTAAAATCAATTTACCTCATTTGATGGGAACTATGTTTATCACGAATTGAGAGAAAATAGCGGAATTTGAAAAAGAAAAAAACAAAAGATACGTTAGATTGGAGGAAAGAGAAATAGTAGAGTGAAAATAGAAAAAAGTAAAAAATGGGAGAAATTCACGTGCTTTTCTATAAGATGGGTAAAATATTATTACTTTTCCTATAATTTATAATTTTGAGAAAATGTTACTATTTATTGTAATAAAGGTTTTAAGTGTGCTAGTTTCCGTAATTTTTCCTATTAGAGATGATGGTATTGGGCCCAAGCCACCACCAATTTAGTTGGGTCTTCTTGTATATACCTGTGGCCCATTAATTTATTTATTCATTTTATTTTATACCAATGTAATGGGTAACTGGTATAAATAGTGACCCAGTTTGTAATTTGAACACTTTTATTATTTTTTCTTCTTAATGAAAAATATCTGATTTGTTTCTCTCTAGAAAATTCTATGAACTAAGGTTTCGTTCCTAGTTTTTCTTCAATTTTTCCACTTAAACGTTTGTTTACAAGAATTGCCTAACCACACGGTCAAATAGTCAAGTTGCATGAACATCATACGTAAAGGAAAGGAGTAGAATGTGGAGACAGACGAGATAGAGCTTCATTTTAGGTTTTCAAATTAGTGCCCCTACTCTGCACCCAAAACTCTTATTTTTAGATCAGGCTTTCAAATTAGTGCCTCTACCACAACTCTTATTTTTGTTCAATAGTTCCCATCTATTATATAAAATTTATGTATATTCTATCATTTTCAGACTTCAACTATAACTATAAAATTAGGTAAAGTATATTATCATTGTTGTGGTCATCGTCTATAGAGTATTTTGCCTCGTGCCATTTAATTTTAATTATTACTTTTGCATTCCAAAAATGGTTACCTGTGGTCCAAACTCCAAATTACCGTTAAGCTAATCTCATATTCTCGTTATTATTGTACCGTTCGTTATTGTTTTTTTTTTTTAATATTTATCGTCAACGCCTTAGAACTTTCTTCTTTATTTCTCTCCTTTTGTATGAAATCATTTACGTGGTCACAGATATAAGATCTGTAACAATTAGTATCGTATAAGTGATATTGCAAGAAAATTATAGTAATTGATAAATGGCCTTTGATACATCTAATATATATTTCTTCCGTTTATTTTTACTTTGATTCAGGAAAGTTAATTCGAATAAGCTTCAGAACTAAATTAATTAGATTAATTTAATGTTTAAAATTTTAAATCTAGAAATTCAAAAACTATACAAAAAATATTATAAGTTGCAATCCTTTCTCATCATATTAATATGATGAAAAAATACATCTTAACATGATGATTAGAATTTATACGGTTTGACTCTTAAAAAAATAAAATGTGACGTAAAAGTAACGGATGAGGGGAGTAAATAATAGCTTAAAGAGATACTATTGTTTAAGCGGTATAAAAGTTTTAATAGAACATATAATTAATTAATGTGGAGTGGTGGAGAGTAATAAAATTTTAAATTTGCATGGATACACATGCATGATACTATAATCGACACTTGTGCAAATTAATCAATTGATTGTAAAGGAGTCTCTCTCAAGTTTCTATTATTTTGCTTTCTTTAGTAAATTACATTGGAGAAAATCGAGTAGCCTAATCAATAGATTTTGCTGCTTCTTAGAAGTAATCCCAAATTTAAAATTTTCTTACCTCATCTTTAGGCCCCAGTACTTCTATTAATCCCCCCTTCCATTTCGTTATACTAGTCTCTCGATATGCGTGCGTATATTCCTAACTACTTATTCTACTAAATAATACATTTAAGTTACAAAATTAAACAAAAAAAATCTAAAGTAGTTGAACATAGAGATGATTCTATTTAGTTAACAAAATAAATTAGTGATTCTATTGAACCGATTTGATTTATTTTTCCAACACAAAATGATTAAGATATTTGAACATCTCAATTAATTATTTAGGCCGGTAAATTGTACAGTGAAATTAATTTTGAAGTTATTTGGTAGAAAGTTATACCTAGTACTTCTTTACATGTGATGTTCTTGGTTAGGTTTTTGTTGTGTGTAAATTTAGTGTTTAATGTTGTTATTTTACGCTATATGTTGTGTTGATACAAAATTCAATGACTAATTACAAATAAAAAAGTAGGATCATATATGGACAAAATACTTCTAGCATTGACATATACCTAACATAATTTCACATTTTTACCTAAGTAAAAAAGTAAGTGATAATGGCACATTGATCATGTGAGATTAATTAAATTATCTTCTTTAATGTTTCACTTGTGTTTTTTAATCTTTTGTAATTTTATTGTTTGTTTCCTCTATTATATATTCAAAAAGTTCCTTTCATTGACGTTTACAGATGAAACAATTGCTTTATAAAGTAATATCTCTTATAAAATATTCTGAAATATAGTAAAACGAAAGGGGAGGGGAGAGAGACCTATAGATATAAGAAAAGACTTTATTTTCTTCTTCTATTGGTATGTTTCTACAATGTAGTAAAGAGTGTCTTTTATAGGCAATAGTATATATAATATATGTACTATGTGAAAATACATTCACAAACTTTACATGCTATAATAGTATGTGAACATCCATCAGAGAAATAAATTATTTACAGTACTCCCCCTTGGATGTTCATGTAAAAGAGAAATTCTAAAGGAAATAAAATGTACAAAGCGGTTTGTAATACGCCTTGTTTGCTGCCTCATTAAAAACCTTACCAGGAAAATTCGGTGGGATAAAACCTTGGTTAAGGAAAAAAGAGTGTAACGCATATGTACTCTCCCTGATAAAAACATCACTTAATATCTAGGAGACGACGCATTCCAATCTTGTATCTCAACTTCTCAAAGGTTGATGTTGGCAATGCTTTAGTGAACATATCTGCTAGATTATCGCTTGAACGAATTTGTTGAACATCTATTTCACTTTTCTTCTCAAGATCATGAGTGAAAAAGAATTTTGGTGAAATGTGTTTTGTTCTGTCTCCTTTAATGTAACTATACATGCAAAATTATCTTCATACAATGTAGTTGAAATATCCTTATTTAAAGGAAATCCACACATTTCCTGAATATGTTGAGTCATTGATCTCAACCAAACACACTCCCGGCTCGCTTCATGAATGGCAATGATTTCTGCATGATTTGAAGAAGCTGCAGCTAATGTTTGCTTCATTGAACACCATAATATAGTTGTGCCACCATATGTAAATAAATAACCCATCTGAGACCGAGCCTTATGTGGATCAAACAAGTATCCTGCATTTGCATAACCAATTATTTCTGACTTAGATTTATTTGAATAAAATAATCCCAAGTCAATAGTTCCCCGAAGATATTTGAGTATATGATTGACACCATTCCAATGTCTTTTTGTTGGGGAAGAGTTGAATCTTGCCAATAAACTTACCACAAAATAAATCTCTGTCGAGTATTATTGGCAAGATACATTAGTACCCCAATTGCACTAAGATATGGAGTTTTATCACCAAAAAACTTTTCATCATTTTTTTGAGGTCGAAATGGATCTTTGTTTATATCAAGCTATCTCACAACCATTAGGGTACTCAATGGATGTGATTTATCCATGTAAAATATCTTTAAAATCTTTTCAGTGTATGTTGATTGATGGACAAAAATTTCATTTGTCAAATGCTCAATCTATAGGCCAAGACAAAATTTTGTCTTTCAAGATCTTTCATTTCAAATTCTTTCTTTGAACACTCAATAGCTTTGAAAGATCTTTGAGAGTGCCAATGCTATTCAAGTCATCAACATAAACAACTATTATAGCAAATTCGTATTCAGACCTTCTTATAAAAATACAAGAGCAAATAGGATCATTTTTGTACCCTTCTTTTAGCAAATATTTGCTAAGACGATTATACCATATCCGTCTTAATTGTTTCAATTCATATAAGGATTTCTAAAGCTTTATTGAGCAAGTTTCTTGCAAATTTTTATATGCTTTAGGTACTTTGAAGGCCTCTGGAACTTTCATAAAAATATCGCTGTCCAGTAAGCCATACAAATAAGTGGTGACAACATCTATTAGGCGCATATCAAGATTTTCATAAACTGTCAAATTTATTATATATCTGAAGGTAATTTTCTCCACCACAGGAGAATATGTCTCCGCATAGTCAATGTCAGGCCTTTGTGAAAAACCTTGTGCCACAAGTCGTACTTTATGTCTTACGACTTTACCTTTTTCATTTCTCTTTTGCACAAAAATTCATTTGTACCCCACTGGCTTGACACCTTCAGGTGTTCGAACTATTGGTCTAAAAACTTAACGTTTTTCAAGTGAAGTCAATTCTGTTTGAATTGCATCCTCTATTTTGGCCAATCATTTCTCTATCTACATTCATAAAAGATTTTGGTTCCAAATCCTCATCTTGTTGCATTATTTCAATAGCAACATTGTAAGTAAAAATATTGTCAACCACAATATTATTTCGATTCCACCCATTTCTCGTTGAGACTTAACTTATTAAGATTTCTTTAGTCTCATTAGTTTCAGGTATTTTAACCTCCTTAGTGGTCTTATCATTTGTTAGATCTTGAGGCTCTTTTTGAGCGACTGCCATTATATCGTGATCATTCTGATCATTTATTTCTTTTCTTTTTTAAGAATTTTTATCCTTGGAACCAATCGGTCTACCATGTTTCAAACGTGTCTTAGACTCATTTGCATTAACTACTTGTCCTATCGGGACATCAACTCGAATTGAAACATCCGCAGCTGGAATATAAGATTTAGTAACCCTTGGAAGGTTAGTAAATGCATCTGGTAGCTGATTTGCAACATTTTACAAGTAAATTATCTTTTGAACCTCTTGCTCACATTGATTTGTTCGAGGATCCAAATGAGATAGTGATAATGCATGCATTTCAATCTATCTCTTGTTTCAGCTGCTTATGTTCTCCCCTTAATGTTGGTTATACTGATTCATCAAAATAACAATCGGCAAATATTGTCGTGAATAAATCTCGTATCATAGGTTCCAAATATTTTATAATGAAAGGAGATTCATATCCAACATTTATTCCCAACTTTCTTTGGGGTCCCATCTTTGTGCGTTGTGGTGGAGCAATTGGAACATATATCGCACATCCAAAAATTCTAAAATGGAAAATTTTTTGTTCTTGACCAAAAACCAACTGTAATGGGGAGAATTTGTAATAACTGGTTGGCCTTATACGCACAAGTGTTGCTGCATGCAAAATAGCATGCCCTCATGTTGAAACATGAACCTTTGTCCTCATTAACATTGGTCTGGCTATTAATTGAAGACATTTGATCAATGATTCTGCTAGACCATTTTAAGTGTGAACATGAATAACCAGATGTTCAACTTTTATTCCAGTTGACATACAGTAATCATTAAAGGACTGAGACACCAGCATTATCAAGATGAATAGTCTTTAGTGCATAATCTGGACATTATGCTTTTAACCTTATTATTTGAGCCAACAATCTCGCAAAAGCCATATTGTGAGTTGATAATAAGCACACGTGTGACCATCTTGTAGATGCATCTATCAAGACCATATAATTTTTGAAAGGTCCACACGAAAGGTGAATTGGTCCACATATACCATCTTGTATACGTTCCAGAAATGCAGGGGATTTAATCCCAACCTTAGCTACTGAAGGTTTAATAATCAACTTTCCTTGAGAACAAGAAGCACAAGAGTATTCCTTTGATTGAAGAATATTTTGATTCTTCAAAGTGTGCCAATGTGAATTTTCAATAATTTTGCGCATCAAATTAAATCCGGGATAGCCCAACCGGTCATGCCAAATGACAAAATCATTATGATCTGTAAACCTTTTATTTACTGTAGCATGTGATTCAACCATACAAATACTTGTATGATACAATTCCGAAGAGAGTGCAGGTAGTTTTTCATGCACAAATTTTTTCTCCATTTTTAATTGTAGTAATATAAAGATAGTCAATCTTTCCTTCATTTGCAGTCTCAATGTGATAGCCATTTTGGCGAATAACCTTGAAACTTAACAAGTTTCTTTGAGACTTACTACAATATAATGCATTACCAATGGCCAATATTGTTCCCTCAGGTAGTAATAAGGTCGTTCTTCCAGAGCCCTCAATTAACTTTGTAATATCGGATATTGTATTAACATGATCCATTTTCATAATTAAAGTAGAGAAATATTTCTTTTCTCTTAATATAGTGTGTGTTGTAGCACTATCAAGAAGACGCATATCTCCATTACTCATCTTGAATTCAATTGAAGATTGGAAAAATTTTATTTTCACAAAATAAAAATACATGATAAAAAATGTCAAATCTCACAATCTTACAATCAAACTTAAATACTTATTATTTTTTCTTGAAATGTAAAAACAGCATAATAAAAAAAAACATGCTAAAAACAACATAATAAAAGAACATTATTTATTCCCCAATAACTTGATCAAGATTTAGTTTTGGTCTCCAAAGAAGTCTTCAACTTCCAAATGAGTTATATCATCAAGGCCATCAAAATCATCATCTTTCAAGACCAAGTTTGCCTCAACATTGTCATCATATTTTTGTGAAGGTCCTATCTCATCATCATTTGAAAGTCAAATGTGACTCCATTCGGGCATTATAAGGTCCCACCTTCATTTCTCTTTTTTTTACAAGATTCTTGATAAAACCTAGCAAAATGCTTAGGCGCCCGACATTCATTCTTCTAGTGGCCTTTCATACCACAACGATAACAATTACCTCTTGAAGGACTATTTTGGTGACCTATTTGGTTCTCCATTTTTTGGTTACCACCACAACGACGATTATTATATCGTCCCCTGCCATTGTCACGTCCACTAGTATTATTATGACCTCGATCTTACCGTCTTTTAGGCTGACCATGTGCTTGTAGCCCATTTGCTTTCGGTAGTGGAGCAGCTCCAGTGGAACGGGCTTCATGATTTTTCATCAAAAGGGCATTGTGTTGCTCAACCACTAGAATACATGAGATCAATTCAAAATACTTCTAAAAATCTTTTTCACAGTATTGTTGCTGCAATATCACATTTGAGGCATGAAAAGTAGTTAGTGTTTTTTCCATCATGTCCTCATCATTTATAGTTTTCCACATAATTTCAATTGGGAAATAATCCTGAATACAACAGAATTATATTCAACAACAATTTTAAAGTCTTGAACCGTAAGTGCATCCACTCATAATGAGCTTCAGGTAGTACCGTGGCCTTTAGGTGGTCATACGTACCTTCCCTTCAAATCAGTCGACAATTCAAGTGGATCTTTCACTGGAAGGTATTCAACCTTCAGTCCTTTATCCAGATGATGACGAAGGAAAATCATAGCCTTGGCCTTGTCCTGACTCGATGCTGCATTATTCGGGGTAATAGTAGCACTAAGACCCTTAGCAGCTAGGTGAATCTCAGTGTCGAGAACCCATGACAAGTAATTTTTTTCGAAGATTTCAAGTACCACAAACTCAAGCTTCAACAAGTTTGACATGTTGAAAATTATCATAAAAATAATGAAGGTAAACAACAATACAATAACATAAAAATATATTTTTTTCATGTGTAACTTTAACGTTAAAATCAAAACTTTGATAAAAGAAAAATAACAAACTACAATATTCAAAACAAGTTAGTTGATTATACCTGATGGATTGAAAACTTGAAAAGAAGTAGAGTCGTGCTGATAACGTATTGTAAATAAATATTCTGAAATATACTAAAATGAAAGGGGAGGGGAGAGAGACCTATAGATATAAGAAATACTTTATTTTCTTCTTCTTTTGGTATGTTTCTACAATGTAGTAAACAATGTCTTTTATAGGCAATAGTATGTGTAATATAAGTACTATGTGAAAATATATTCACAAACTTTACATGCTACAATAGTATCTGTAGTATGTGAACATCCACCAAAGAAATAAATTATTTACAATAATATCCCAATAATTATGGCCTTTCCAACATTACGAAATCCAAAAGAGATCTTATAAACCTCGGTTAGTTCATCGTATTATAAATTCATCTTGAGCTAAAACCAAAAAATAAAAAAATGGATGATTCTGAATTTGACTTTGTCCAATTAGATCAACTATTCAATTTTCTTTCGTCTTCTCTTTCTCCCCCTTCTCCTCCAACAACTCTTCAAAATCAAGATTCATCAATTTCATTACAAACACAAAACTCTAATCATGTGCCAAAAAAGAAACCAATTGTCACCAATCATCATCATCAAGTGATGAAAAAGAAACCAATTAAGATCACCAATATTAATAATGATGATCAAGTTCAAAATCCTCGTAAAGAGAAAGAGATGATAGCAGAGAAGAAGAAAGTTTTACGAAGAGATGTTGAAAGGCAACGAAGGCGCGATATGGCTAAGCTTTACCAACGTTTGCGCCTTCTTATTCCTTCTAAGTATCTCATGGTTAGTACAACATTTTATTTACATTCAGGGTATGTTTTTGGTACGATTCTTTTCCAAAAATGTTATTCATATTTGATTGGTGAATGACAAAACTATTCTTTGGCAATAAACCATTGTCGAGTTCCACATGAGTTGTGGGAGGGTTGATTGGTTGGCAATCGTCCAGCCTTTTAGCTAGTTTTTGAAGTCGACTTAAGCGAAACATTTATTTCATATCAAGCATCAAATTTATGACCTTATATGGAAAATATTTTCCAAAACATGATTCTCAGTAGTCAATCATACCATACACACTAAATGGACTAAGACCTATATCGTGTTAAATGTGTTATATCTCTATGTCCAAAGTTTGAACTTGTTCAGAGTCGAACATAACTACATTAGTATGGGACGGGTAATTAAATTGTTTTCTTATATTGTTTTAGACAATTCTCATTTTAAGAGCTAACATTTTGGGACTGAGTTAGGCTCAAGATTCATCTTTTATGATGGTATTATAGTTAGTCAGCTGGTCTATATATCCCAATTTTTTGTTTACTTGATATTGAACTTCATGTATACTATCCACGCTCCAAATGTCCGATCCTAGGTGTCAGGGAGTCTCTAATTCGTCCGGGACGTGGTAATTTGCTTTTTCATATAGTATCCTACATAATCATTACCTCAAGTCTCAAGAACTACCTTTTGTGGTAGTTATTATATAAATCTAACCTTGCTTTTTCAATGATGATATAGGGAAAGAGGTCTATATCTGATCATCTTGAACAGATTGTGGATTATGTAAAAGATTTGAGGAAGGACATAGAGGACTTGGAAAGAAAGAGAGAAGCTTTGAAACAATTGAAAAGTACTATTTGTAGCTCTCAATTGGCACCATCTTCATCCTCTATGAAATTAAATGATGATAATGAAGATAGAATAATAGTGAAATCTTGCAATGAAGGAGTGAAAATTTGTATAAAAGGAGAGCTATCTCTATCAAAAGTGCTTAAAGTTGTTATGAAAGAAGGATTTATTGTTAGTAGTTGTGTTTCCTCCACAGTTGATCAAAGCCTTTTTCACATTATTCAATCTAAGGTAAGCTGATTGGTCTTCTCTTATCTCAATTTTTTATAGTGTGTACTTTTTTGCGTCCTTTTAAAAAAGAAAAAATAACAAAATTAGCTTGAAATCAAGCGAGGGAATAAAACCTCAATAATATCTCTCCCAGGCTAATATTATCAAAAGGTCGCTAATTTCTCACATATATATCGTCAAAATTGACTCATCGATAAAGAATTTCTGATTAGAAATCAATTACAAATGTCATATGCAATTTAAATCCTATCAAAACATTTGCAATTTTCTTGTAGTGTAATTTGGTAATTATATTGATATCTTAGTCTCTTTGACATTTAGTCAAGAGTCATGCATGCATTTGTGTCACCCATGGTTCTTTTGTTTTTAAAAGGAGGAGGAAATTTGCCCAATATATTTATAGAGTGCCACTAAGTACGAATTGAATAAAATACAAAAATAACAATAAATAAATGGTTAATCATAGGATTGCTTACCTAAGTAAGAGAAAGAATCACATTAATACACTGTTCAACTTATATATACAGTCACAAGTCATGTCATCTCGTTATAACAACATTTCATTATATCAATTTGATTTTTTTAGAAATCAATTTTTTATATTATATTTTACTTTATAACTATATTCTACCTATAACAATAATGATGTTTATTATAACGGTACATTCTTTATAAAATTACATTTTTATAACAACATACTCAAATATTATGTAATAATATTTTATAAGAAACATATTATGTATAAAATAAAATATCAAATTATTTACGATAATCATTGTTAATGTCATGCATACAGTATATTTCAAGCACGAATATCTAATTTTAAGGGAAAAAATATATTTATATAGTGTACATCAGTTATTTCATAACTTCACGAGGAAAAAGTTATTAATGTTTGCCTTTTATATATTCATACTCTTTCTAATTTTGCATATTTTTGTATATAACAGCTAAAATGAAATCTGAACGTCTAATTTCGGTATATATATATATATAAATGCATCTCTCTATAAGAGCCATGAAGTTTTTGGACAAATGTTGTCACTATAAAGAGGTTTGAATATATTGAAAAATAAAGAAGATTATCTTTTACAATAGACATAAAAAAGTTAACAGTGTGTATATATATTTACATTATTTTTTCAACTTATATATTTCTTTGTTTCATTTATGTGACATCGTTTTTTTATTAATCTATTCAGAATAGAATGATACAGTTCTATATATTTAAAATTAACTTCTATAGTTACCTAAATACTATTGCATGTTTACGGCTCCAAATTTTAAAAGTTTTAGACATACAACTATTATGATATATCGAAGATCATATATTTCAAAAGAGTTTAAGTTTGGTATAATGTTAGTGTAATTTTTTTTTATACCATCAGGTGACTTTTACCTGTTGTAGCAGGTCATCCATTTTTATATTTTTTCCCAAGAAATTGATAACTTACTACAGCAGGTAAAAGTTACCTGATGATGTAAAATAAACTACACGGACGATGCACTAAACTTAAATTCATTTCAAAATGTTTATTTCTCGAACCCTGTCTCAAGATAAACTATGTTATTGACTTTGTGTGTGTTGAAATCTCAATTTTACCTAATTGAAAGAACTGAACATATTTGGAACATATTTATGTGCAGATGAATACAAGAGGGGATATTGATCTTGCAGTGCTACGATCCAAGTTGATGAGCTTATCTTAATCATAATATTTTGAGATCATGTGAACTTAATATCTTTTGTTCGATGTATATGTAAATTATTATTAGCCAAATTATCTTTAATTTAGCTATTTGATAGCTTACACCCTGTGAACTGTGACATGATTAAAGAGCAAGCATGTACGTACTCCCTTGTAGGTGTGTGTGAATGAAAAATATTTGAAACACTAGCTTCTAGTGGGGGCTTTTCAATTGTTAATTTTCACATCATCATTATATATATACAATAGGTTATTTGTTTCAAATTGTATATTTCTTCTTACTTCGAATGTTCTTCTTGTACCTTATATTTATTCCTAACAATTAGACATAAGCCTAAATGTCTTGTACTAGGTTCAATACCGTATTAAATCAGTCAATATACTCTATTAAATCAGTTATTATACCCTATTAGCTAATGAATTTAAAGAAGCATATTAATTGATGTTGAAACAGCAGAGAATTTAAAATGATTTGAGTTGTGATTAACTTGAATAGGAGCTATTAGTAATATAATTTATCTAGATAGACTTTACTTTGTTTAGATTAGAAATTTTCTAGACAACGATTAAAAAAAATTAAATCTATAGAACAAAATAGACATTATCAGATATCTCAAGATCTGTTATTGTTTACTATGCAAGTATAGTAGCTTCGCTTCAATCAAATCTATGTACTACATAGTTTGAACTATAGCTTTATCAATTATTGCTTGTATAATTATCCTTTCAAAAGCGATCTTTCTAAAATTATTGATAAATGTATGGTCGTTCATTATTGAGGAAAATATGTTTCAAACTTTTTTTATTTATAAGTGAATCTGATCAAAAAATTTTTTGAAAGATGCTCTTTAGAAAAAATTTTCCGTAAGTGATCACCCACATTGATTCTGTCGTCCTCATCCTTTAACACACCTCATTTTCATATCATGACCCTCACCCCGTAGGCCGCCGTAGCCCCCAATCCCCATCCCACCTCACCATAATTGTCCAGACTATATATAAATAGATTTAGAATAATATTTTTTAATTACATATCGATCATAAAAAAATAAGTAAGAAACCTACTTCTTTTCTTAGAGATAATATTTTTTGTTTAATTTGTACCAAACACATGCGTTCAGACCTAAGTGTTCAATTTCTGGTATACATGAAAAGTGTAGTTCTTTTAATTTCAAGATTCACATGGCACAATGGCAGTAAGATCAGTGTTTCCCTATATATCAAAACCAGACAAAGATTGTGCTTTTTGAAAATCTTAGATGTTCCCAATTAAAGGCACCTAATAACATTTTCAAAGAAAAAGTCCACAAAAGACACAAAAGCTGGGAAAAGGATATGGAAAAGGATATGGGCATCATTTCTTTTATTACTAGATGGAAGCATCGTCAGCGCGAGCCCAATAATTCAAGTGAAAAATATACATTGATTTTATGACAATTGACATATACTGAGAACGTTCTAATACTACATGGGAAAAAATTATAGACATCACAATTAGCACACATGAGTTTATAATCAATCTAAACCTACAGAAGTAATAAGAATAGAGAAACAACATCAATTAGGGTAATTCAAAGTTAGTACTTAGTAGGTAAAAGTGTTATAATCATGCTAAACGAAGCTTCGCACATACAAATAATCAGCCAGTGGGAGATTATAAGCATAGCTAATAAGCAACTTGAGTTTACTTCCACCTTCAGAGGTCAAGGTATCCATACTGCTGCACACATTGTAGCATCAAATACAAAGCTTTCAACTAAATCATGCATACAACTAAATCATATATACCAACACATTTCTTTGTTCTGTTTTGAAAATTTTAAATGTTCTTGAAATTTCGTTCCAAGTAATTTATATGCATTTTCAGATTCATTTTGAGATAATTTGTAACACTTGAATAATTGTTGTTGAATCTTAATTAATTAACTAACTAAAGGCACTTATTATTTTGATGCATAAATCGTAATAACATTATCCTTTAGCTTACTAGCAGCGTCATCTTGAAGCTACTTTAGAAGATCATACAATGAAAGAGGTTGAAAGAAACTTAAAATAAAGAAACATATTTCGTTACCTATTGGAAGAACCTGAATAACCGGTTACTGCATCCTCGTAACTTCCTAGGTTTGAACGATTGATGCCACAGCCACTTGAACCATCTGAGAATCTAAAAATCTTTTTTTTTTTCCAGTAAGCAAAAGTCACAAAAATGAGGAAGGCGTTTTCTCTATGTAGACAACGTAAAGACAGTCAAAAACAATATGTACTACAATTGTGGTAATATAATATTTATAGAGAGAGATAACTCTACCCACCAAGGCTTAGATACATTTTTTGGTGAATTGTGATAGTATAATAAATCCCACCCGAAAATATCTGGCCGAGTAACCAAAGAGTGCTCCTTTGGTGATCTAAGCCTCTACGCCCATGGTTAGAGATAAATGTCATTTCCACCAGGCTATTCCTCCTCTGACCCAATTGAAACCATATACAGTAACATCAAAAAATTTAGCTTTCTGCAGCGGCTTATAAACGGTAGGATCAGCTTGACCAAGAGGTGTCTAGCGACATCCCTCCGCTGAAAAATTATATTATATGTATAGGTCAAATTTTAATTATTTGGTTATATATATTAATGTTGACACACCTACCTGAAACTAGTTTAAAGCTTTCTGCAGCGGCTTATAAAGGGTAGGAAAACTTCTTTAGTGTTAAGTATAATTTTTTGACCTCAGCCATTTTTGTATAATGCCAACTTTGTTTTAAAATCTCAAAATAACTAATACAACCATAGTTAAGCACAAATATTATGAATATCAATACCAATACACCATATTTTATGTTATTCTTATGCAACCTACCAAGCGACTCCTAATTACTAGTGTCACACCCCTATTTTTTACCGCATCAAGTCCCGCTAGGGAGTTGGTTTTGAGAAAATGGGTTTTTCCAATTAAAATGACATTTTGAATAGGGATTATTTTATTTACAGAGTCGCCACTTGGAATTGAGTTTGGGTGTTCCAAGTCACCTTATTGAATCCCTATTCAAAAGGATATGACTCTTTATTTTTGGTCTGCGAACTAGAAATTCGGATAAGGAATTCTGTTGACCGAGGGGAAGGTGTTAGGCACCCCTCGAGTTCCGTGGTTCTAGCACGGTCGCTTTAATGACTTACGTTTAGTTTAAATTAATCTTTTAGATATATGACATTTGTTAGCCTAAAAGTTACTTACATCCTGCTTTTATTTATTGAGAATTTATTAAAAACTGCCTTAATGCGTGGCTTACCGACACAAATTTAGTTAGTACACTTAAATGCATTCTTCAACATGAAAGGGATTATTATTACCACACAAAAGCTCCATCAAACAATGCACACTTGGTTCAATCTTTTTCTAATTTTTTTTTATATCCTAACGTCTGTTCCTACCTCCTTCGAGCACTCGACTTCTACTATGTTGGTTATTGGAGTAGTAATAATTAAAAGGTACTACGTAAAAGCCAACAATTACAACACACTTGCATGTCCTCATCTACAATTGCCTACAGGTAACCAACTCATCGTACAAATATAATTTAATATTATAGCATCAATGATGACAGATATGTACTCTTGACAACATTATTTAATGGAATCAAGTCTCATATAATCTGCAAGTCAAATTATACAACTGAAAATCGAGGATTACCTCTTGCGAAAATAAATTTCTAACAAAAGTGTTGCAATCTTGTGATTCACAAAGTTAAAATAGCAATTTTTTGAACCACAAATTCAAATCAAAAATTCAAAAATGGAGACCTGAACTGAATTTTCTAAACTCAAAGAACTCTCTGCTCTCTTTCTTGTTTTTCTATGTTTTTTGCTCTCCCTTCGTTTCTTTTCTCTAATTCTAGTTTTTCTAAGCCTCTCTTCTGTGTTGTCTTTCTCATTCCATCTTCTCCCTTGTTCTATAGTGTGTTGTGAGTTAGGCCTCATTTATTTGCACTTAATGGATGTCTGAATCTGAATGGTTTTGACTTCAGATCATTAAGTGCATTTATTTTTTATTAAGATTTTAACTCTTAATAGGTCTAAATAGATCTTAATAATTCAGATCTAGAACCAAGTCTTAATAGGTCTGAAAAGATATTCTGATGTTAGATATATTCACCACTCTATTCATAATCAACAGTGATCACCACTAACCACCTCTGTCATCGCCACCATTGTCAACCACCACCACTAACCACCTCCACCATCACAACCACCATCGACAACAAATATCGCTACCAACCATTATTGTCAACCGCTACCACACCTACTACCTCTATTATTCTAATTATATTCACCGTCACCACCATCGCCAACAACAACAACACCATCATCAACCACTAACGGCCAATCCCTATTACCGACCAACTCATTTATCACAACTTGCACCACTATTAACTACCACTAATACATCACAATCTACCCACATTCTTCGGCCGCCACCACCATTGTCACTAGTAACACCACCTCTACCACCACTTCAACCACTACCATCTCTATAATTTATCTCTACTAACAACCATCTACACCATCACAACAAACAACATCTCTAACTAGCACCAACACATCGTCAACCATCATGCATTCATGTTTCAACCAATACAATCAACACCTCAAACTACTAACATCAAGTAACGTCACATCACAACCACCACCACCACTATCAATCGCCACCATCATAACAGTCACTACAATACCAACCATCATAACTATCACCACCAACATTATTAATCACTAACATCAATCATTGTCACCGCAACCACCATTATAAACCAACTCCACTATCACTAACAAACATAAATATTTTTTCTCAATCAAATAATAATTTTGTTGTATTAAATTACATACTTTTCTAATATATAATTGTAGACACGTAATTTCGTCCCTCCCCGATATCATTTTACTCATTTTTACCTTACCCTACCCATGTAATTACATTCCACAAAAATAAAAAAAA
>NC_061117.1:218667452-218670848 GCF_002878395.1 Capsicum annuum | reverse complement strand
ACGGGTAAAATGGGATGGAGGAAGTAATAATAATAGGACCATATATTTATATTGGGGTCTTTCAAAAATATATTAACTTATTATCTTATTGAATTCAGTGATTTTTTCCACTGGCCTAAATCGGGACCGAAGAAAAATATTATCTTAAATAATTTATTAATTCACCGAGTATTAATATTATCTTAAATAGTTTATTAGTTTATCATCTATAGTTTATTAGCTTATCGAGTATTAGTTTTGGAAGGTTTTAAACCTGTCAAATGGGACGGTTTGACCCGACCCACCATAACGGCCTGGCCCGATCAGTCCACGGACTGTAGGGTTTCGAATCCCGAGCTGAGTTATTTTTTGGGTCCGAGTAACTCAGCCCAGACCAAACTCGGTTCAGGCCCGTTGGTTAACCGGTCGGGAACCGATCCATTTATTTTTTTAAAAAATGGATATTGGAAATTGGGACACAAGTAGCCGTTGGCCCAACGGCTATATGGCCGTTTTTGGGTCCAAACGGCTACTTAGCCATTTTTAATTAAAAGAAAAAAATTTAAACTAATTTTTTAAACCCAAAAAAATTCCTATAAATACCCTACATTTTCAAATCATTTTTCACACAATTTTCATTCTCTAAAATCTCATTCTCTCTCAAATCTCAATTCTCAAAATTCAAATATTCTAGATATTTTCTAAAGTGCTCAATTTAATTTTTTAATTTTGCGATTACAAAGTACGAGTGAAAGTTTCAAAAGTCGCAACTTTCGGATACTTTCAAAATTTGGTATTGTCGTTCCATCTCTTACTTTTAATTTTTAATTAGTGTATTAATTATTGAATATTTAATTTTATTATATTTGTGTATTTTAAATTTTTTTAGTTTGATTTATATTATGGATAAATTAAGAAACCTCGCCACTAAAAGTGTAAAAAAAAATTGTCCTGAAAGTGGTAGTGGTAATAAAAAGTGAATTACTGGCGGTAGAGGTAGTTCAAGTAGTAGATATACCCGTGTGTCTCCGCCTCTGGTACCACTTAGTCAACCTTTTAAGGAAGAAGTAGGTGTAGGTGCTCACGATATGGATTATGTAGAAGCTCAGAAAAATTACGGTATAGAAAAAGAAAATGAAGTAGATGCGGTTGATTTAAATGGAGATAATGAAAATATTGGTGAGACATCTGCAGTAGGAAATGCTAATATTAGATCTGAATCGGTTAATCGCTCTTCCCGTCCTCCCAGCAACCAATCAGGTAATTAAGAAGTATAATAAATTGAGGGACCAGGAAGAGATAGCAAAAATATTAGTCGTAGGTTGTTTGCCTTTCAGTTTTCCTTCTTCTTATGCTTTTATTCATTATATTCAAGAAATTTATAATCCTATGTTTAATGGTATTTCTAGAAGTACTTGTCGAACCGATATTTTTAGACTTCATTCACAATATTGTTTTTATTTATCTACATTGTTAAAAAATATTCAATGTAGGATGACTTTAACTTCTGATCTTGGTCACGTTGTTAATAAAAATGATTATTTAACCATTACATGTCACTGGATAGATAGTAATTTTGTTATGCAAAAACATATTCTAACTTTTTTGTATGATGAAGATCGTAAATATACTGGAGATTTTATTGCTGATTCGATTGGTAAAGTTGCAGAATTTTATGGTATTGAAAATAAAGTCTTATGTATTACTTTTAATAATGCTTTTAACAACAAGACTGCTATTACAAAGTTAAAAGTTAAGCTATCTCCACCGTTACCTGAAATATTTCATGTTAAGTGTGTTTGTCATATATGTAATTTAATTGTAAGAGATGGTCTTGAGTTTTTTGAGCTTTATATTAAAAAAAATCCGGCTTGCTGTTGGTTTTATTCAAGGAAATAATCAAAAATAATCGAAGAAAAAGAATTAGAGAATTTAAAGTTAAATGTGAACAAAATGGACTTACACCGATATTGATGCCTGAAGAATGTGATACTAGATGGAATGCTACGTATGATTTTTTAAAAACTTGTCATAAATATAGAGTTCCTATTACACTAACTAACTTTTAACCAACATTGTGGTTCATTTGCTTATTCGGCTGAATGTATGCTACATGATTATGATTGGACTGTAATTGATGATCTTGTAAAGTTTTTGGAAAAAATTTATATAGCTACGGTTGAATTTTTCAGTGCTTATTATCCTACTGTTTGTAATATTTTAGCATATATAGCCGATATTTCTTGTTTGCTCAAAGAATATAAGAATAAAGAAGGTTACAAAGAAGCTGTTGGTGCTATGTTTGCTAAATTTAAAAAATATTTTTTTCGATTCCCCCTATTTACTTGGTTCCTATGCTAAATTCGTGTATGAAATATACTATTATGTGCCACTTTAATACTCTTATTTATTCTAACTTAGAGATAAATACTAACAATGATTCTGATGTAGGAGAGCAAGAACAACCAGATTTGTGTACGACTATGGGTGATGCGAATGCTTACATAGATAAATTATATAATCATTATGCTGATTTACTTGATTTAGTTGTATCAACAAATATCACTCCAACTGTCGCTCCTCATCCTCCCGAAGAGCTATCATCTTCTAAAAATACGACACATAGTGGTTTTCCTGATTATTTTTATGATTTAAATTGTTGGAATAGTGTTGAGCCGGGAACTTGCACAACAACTTATCGGGAAGAGCTTAAGTATTATCTTCGAACGCCGCTAGAGGATTGCAGACGACGGATCAGCGCGTTGGATTGGTGGAAGAATAATGAAACATAATATCCTGTGCTTTCAAGATTAGCTAGAGATATATCGAATGTTCCAGTGTCAACCGTTGCATTTGAGAGCGCTTTTAGTCAGGGACGACAACGAATAATTGCTATGAATGTTCCAGTTTGCCTTAGAGATTGGATTAGAGCGGAACGAAGAAATCAAGGAATAGAGGTGGAGCCGAACAACGAACAGAAACTTGAAGAAATTATGACTTCAAGGGAGAACTCAGCAGAATCAAGTTCAATGCATGGTTTTGGCCCTATTGACTTTGACTATCCTATGCAAGTTCCCGTTAATATTAACATGGGTGAGTTGGAAAAAATGATGAAAACTTTGTAGATTTTCATTCACGTACATTATAAATTTTGAATCATTTTGCAACCAATAAAATATAACATTCATTCACTCCTTAGTCCTTACTTTGTAATTTTTTTCATTTAATGATTTAAATTGAATTTTTAGTTTAAATTAAATACTTAGTTTTAATATATTACTAATTTACTATCAATTATTATTAATTTATTATATTAAGTAGCATATTTTTTAAAGTAGTACATATATTGAATGGTACGTATATATATGTATATATAGAATATAGACTCTAAAATAGTATATATTTAACGTATACATG
>NC_061117.1:218614669-218667352 GCF_002878395.1 Capsicum annuum | reverse complement strand
TTATAAATTAGTATATGTATCATTATATTGTAGTATATATCTTGTAGAATATTTTTTAAAGTAGTATATATATTGAATGGTTCGTATATATGTATAGATATAGAATATAGACTCTAAAAGAGCATATATTTAACGTATACATGTGTATATGTTTTATAAATTAGTCTATAACTATATATATAGTGTTTGTATATATTGTAGTATATGTTTTATTTAAAGTAGTATATATATATTGAATGGTACGTATATGTGTATATATCTTCTATAGACTCTAAAGTAGTATATATTTAACGTATACATATGTATATGTTTTATAAATTAGTATATATATCATTATATTGTAGTATATATCTTGTAGTATATGTTTTATTTAGAGTAGTATATATATTTAACTAACGTATAGTTGTATACACGATTACATGTGTAATTGTTTATATGTGTATATGTTTTTTAAATTCTAATGTAGTATATACTATATATAGTGTATATATATTGTTTAACGTATTTAAAATGTATATAGGGGGCATATATAGTATACATTGGAGATTTTTTTTTTTTTTTGATCGAATTTTGGACCGATTTTGACCGGGTTGGACCGAATTAGATTTAGTGGGCCGGTCCCGATTTATTTTTTTAAAATTTACTGTTGGGCCCAGAATTGGACCGGCCCATTTAACCTAGCCCAAAATTGGACTGGCCCACAAATCGGCTAAATTTGACGGGCCGGTTTGAGGTTGACTCGGACCGGCCCAATTAACAGCCCTTTTACTATATTTAGATCAATTAAGTAACAATGGACTAGAACTGTTAATTAATAGTATGAGTTTGATGCTTTGGACCAATCCAGCCCAGCCAGTAATTGATTACAAGGTTCTTTAACCCGATTCAAGTAAATTCGCTGACACCTGAGACTTGAGCAACACATACAGTTTAATCTCATAAGTAAGATCTGGACAGGTAAAATTAGTAGCCCAGGAGAAAATTGTTTTCCTCTGATCATTTTCCTTCAACCAAACAGGAAACCTTTCCCATGGGCTTATGTATGTTAATACGAGGAGCAAGAGTACTGGACCATATCGAAACTAATATCCAATGAAGAAATTGTTTCAAATCGATAGTATTACTTAAATTCATAATCCAAATAGAAAATGTTTAACATAAGTAAATATAGTTTATAAAGAAGGAAAACATAAGTCCATGAACTCATTCAACAACGAAGCTTTAATAACATCACTCATTATACCCCAAGTTTGTTAATGACTACTCATTTCTAGCTAATATTAGAAGGGTAGTCGTTTCAAAACTAGAAGAAGAAAACAAATAAGAATTAGGAGAAACAAATATTACAAAACCTATTCCAATATGAATTAGGAAAGAAAAAAAAAATTACAAAACCTATTCCAATAATGTGAATTAGGAAAAAACAAATTTACAAAATCTATTCTAATATAAATTAGGAAAATCAAATTTTACAAAACCAAACCCTATGTGCATTAGGATTATAAAACAAATTCTCATATATGAATTAGAGGAAGCAAGTGTTGAGTTCGAAATCGAGAGCGCGTCACTCGGAAGCTTATAGTTTACAAATTATAAAGGCGATTATTTAGATGATTTGACCAATTTGTCTATATATAAAAATTAATATTTAAAAATATATAAAACTATTGGCAGAAAATCTCTCCTAAATAAGACTGTTATTATTGTATAAGAAGGGTGTCTTGAAAGAGATTTGCTGAAAAAGTTTTATATTTTTCTGAAAAAAAGTAAAAGTAATTATATTATTAATGTTGTGAAATATAAATTAAGAATAACTAGAATAAATAGAGAGAAGAGAGGAGACTTCTTTACTTCTCTTGAGGATGAGAGATCGTAAGATTGAGGATACAATGAACAAAAACCCTCTATTTATAGAAGAAAATACTCTTAGTTTCTCTCTAAAAGATAGATATTTCATATCCTAGTAGGTATCAACTAGATCTTGATAGATCTTATCTATATTCTTGATAGGCATTCACTATAATGTAAATAAATTCATAACACTCCCCCTTGAATGTCTAATTGATAGATAATGTGCCTCGTTAAAACCTTACTAGAAAAAATTTAGTAGGAAAAAAAATCTAGCGAAGGAAAAAAACTACACATCTCTAACAATACGCATATAGACTGCCTCATTAAAAACCTTACAAGGAAAATCCAGTGGGACAAAACTTCGTAAGGGAAAAAGAGTACAACGCGTATTAACTCCCCCTAATGAGAATATCCTTGAATTTTTGCATCTCGATCTTGTGCACCATCTTTTTGAAAGTTGTAATTGAAGGAGACTTGGTGAATTAATCAGCCACATTGTCGCTTGAACGAATCTGCTGCATGTTAATATCACCATTCTTTTGGAGATCGTGTGTATAGAAAAGTTTTGACGAAATATGCTTCATTCTATCTCCTTTTAGGAATCCTCCATTAAGTTGTGCTATGCATGTTACATTATTTTCATACAAAATTGTGGGTTCATTGTCACATTTCACACCATATTTTCTCGAATGAGATGTATCATGGATCTCAACCATACTCATTCTCGGCTTGCTTCATGAATAGTTATTATCTCAGCATGGTTTAATGAAGTGACTATGATAGATACTTTATATATCTCCAAGATATGACAGTACCACCACATATGAACACATAGCCTTGATAACAAATTCATCGAAAAGGCTATAGGCCTTGTAGTATTTGCAAGATACATGAGTACACCAATTGCACTAAGATATGGTACTTCATAACCAATTCAAATTGGTATATTTCTTATTTCAGCAAATCATCTATTGCTTTTGAAAACTCTCCAAGAGTTTCAATAATTTTTAAGCTATAAGCTTATACAATATAAGGATTATAAATAAGTTTTCCAAAACAATTAAACTCTTCAAACGTTTTGTATCCTTAAAAAGTTTCCATGTAAATTTTGTCAAGTGACAATATTCAACATTACATGAGTGACATCTTCAAGTGTCTGGACTGCAAATCAAATAAGTTTTATGCTTATCAAGATGCATCCTTTCATATCACTTGATAAATGTTTCTATGTCAGCATGCTTAAATAAACATAGAATTTAGATCCTCGTAATCTTTTATAATATTGCATCAATATTGTATCAAAGAAATTATCGATGATATATCATTTGGTATCGATTCACAATATGACGTAACATTTTGTGACCTCATCACTCCATTAGTACCAGGTACCTGAACCTCTCATAAGGTTCCAGAAATGTTGTGTTGTAGGCTCTTCAAGAGCACATTGTCTTCTTATTAAGATTATTGTTTTGCGAAAAAATTTTGACTTTTGAAAGAGAGTCGCCACTTAATTTTGAAAAGGAATTAAGAAACATTTAGAGACTTACTTCAAACGATTCAAAACAGAAAAATCGTTTAAGTTAAGAGATTCTGAGTAAGCGGTTCTTATTAACATTTTAGGAAGGTGTTAGGCACCTAAAACGTCCGCTAACTTGCGGTTGTTCGGACTGTTTGAAAATCATCTTTGATTAACTTCTAAAAGATTAATTTGTTGAAAAGTAATTGGTTTTTAGAAAGGATTTGTGTAAAAAAATTTTAGGCGACTTAATAGGGATTTTAACTAAGTCTACACAAATTAAATAAACAAGTAAACACATAAACGGGGAAAGGGAGGAGAAAGTAAATGATTTAGGTCATTGGGCCCAAACCAACAAAACCTGTCCTAATCTAATTGGGCCTTTGAACCGTTTCACCTGTCCTAATCTAGTTTTCGAGCCCTTGGCTCGAGTCTCGCTTCACCTGTATTAAGTACAACTTTGGCTTCGAGGCCAAAATAAATAATTAAAGAAATACATAAATAAATACGACAACCATAAATAAATAACGACGACAAATGAATAAATAGAAATGAGACTTGGGTCTCGTCATCGCTTCAAGAATGAGACTTTAACCCATTTTCATTCTCTCAACTCCTTGCGTCCATATGCTATGTGATCGGCTTTCAAAGTTTTCTAGAGGATGGGCCTCAATGGCCCATTATGTAATGCAAGAGAAAAGAGCCCAATTGGACTCCCAAGCGGGTTCATGCAAAGAAAGAGATGAAGAAATTAATACTCATTTCATATTTGCAACCAACACGCAGAATATAAAAATGATTCAAGAATTTAGAGAGAAGCATGTATCGATCAAAGAATTCTATATTAATAGAAGGTGAATTAATAGAGATTCAAAGTTGGCACTCCGAATACATGATTTGAAATTTGCTCCAAATACAACTCATTCTAGCAAACTAAATGGTAATATCTATCCAAGAAAGTTCCGAACATTGTATTTCGAAATATGTGCATTGTTTAGAGTAATTTCTAAAAAAACACCCAATTCGTTTGATCCATGGGAGTATTAGATTAATTCATCAAGTCTAATTATTTATCCCGAAAGCATATGCGTCATTATGAAGAACTCAAACCCAATAGAAAAACAAGACAAAACAACTAAAGAATATTGTCACAGAACACAACTATAATTGGACCAACAACTAAAATTAGAAGGCTCTTGTAATATATAAAAATTCATTACCTACCTAGTGATTCAACTTCCCATCCTAACCTATTTGAGGGGAGAAAACGACTGGTAGTGAATAAATAAAGGAGGGGAGAAAGAACAATCTGGATACTAACAACAAATTAAATAAAATTCTTTTAAAGTGTCAAAACGATCAAAAGAAAGAGAGTCTTTAAATGATTTCAAACATGGAGCCAAATATACTTATATATATATATATATTCGAAGAGTTAACAAACCAACAAAATTGCAACAATGCAATCAACTAAAGAGGGTTAATGAACATCATATGTGTGTAAAGGACAATATGAAAACGTCCAATCCACGAGCTGAGATATGCAAAAATATCCAATGACATGCCAAAGGAAATCACAATACACGATGAATGTAACAATATACTATGACAAACCAAAAGACGCAACAATACACGATCACCATACACAATAACAAGCTGGAAGATGATTTAAAATAACTTAACAAAAGTCATATTACCAACATTATAGACACAACAAAAGTCATATTACCAACATTATAGACACAACAACAGCCAGCATATTGATTCAAACAAAACCTATGAGCCTAAGGTCGTCTACAGCGATCAGTTCCCAACAAACAGAATTGGAATTACGAAGAAGAAAATGATAGCAAAATAAAATAAAATTAAAAGGAAGGTGTATTTACCTCTTTTGGGATAGCAAAACAGGACGACGAGCTATCAGAAAAATCGTCGCTATCAGAGACTCGCGACATCGACCACCCATAGAACGTCTTTTTGCTTTTTCCTCTTAAAGATTTTGAAGCCCCTTAGGCTTTCGATTAAAATTTCCCTAGAAAAATCTTTTCTTTTGAACCAAGATCCAATTCTCGAACTCAAAAACCTCAGAAATTTTTCTCGAACAACCCCTTCAAACCCCTCTCAGATTTTGGACTCCCGTATTTCTATGAAATTTTTTGAGACCCCCATCTCTAACCCTCAGCTAAAAAAAATCCTTAATTTTCAAACCCTCCGAGCTTCCACCTCCACCCAGAAAGAGAAGAAAAACCTCAAAATTCTCCAAACCAAAGTTCTCCCTCCTGAGAGAAAACTCTAGAATTTTCTAAACCAAAATTCTGAACCCTTCCTAAAAGAGGGAAAAGGAACCCAAAAATTTCTACCAAGGAACCCTAACCTCCCCTTGAAGAAGAGAAAGAAGACCCAGAATTTCCCACCACTGAATAGTGACTCCATGAGGTCTTTATATAGAAGATAGAATTGGGTATTTTAGAGATTTTCGAAATAGGACATTTTGAATTTAAAACCAAAAAGATCCTCCGGCTCACCAATCGTATTTTGAAATTGAGAAAATTTAGGGGAATGGATTTTCTTCAACCAATGGAAAAGGGGCATATACGTACCTTTATGGTATAATCCTAACAACCGAGAACGGATTCTTGACAGCTAGGTTTTTTTGGAACGTTGAGGGCTATCACCTAGCCTCTTTCTAGAAGATTCTTGGGCAGGATTTTTGCTGAAACTATTGTTGTTATCGTAACCTTGGGCTGTTTCATGATGAACTCGGATCAGTTCGGGCATGGGTAGCCGGATTTTGGGTTAGGATTATCGGATTCGGGTCAAAGATGGGTTGGGGGTATTGAGATTGCTGGTGTTATCGTGGATTATTGTTGTCCACTGTTTGGGTGCTGCTATTGAAGAATAAGGAGATAAGAGGGCCGGGTCAGTGTGAATCATTGGGCTGGCTGTTGTTTTGTTGCTGAAGAGAATTGGGCCCGGGGCGGTTGGGTTTTGAAAATGGGTTTAAAATTGGGATTGGGGTTAATTAGGTTATGGGAATTGGGGATTAGACCAATTCATTTAAGTTTTGGCCAAATTGAAAATCAATTTGGCCAATTGCATTGCTATTGGGGCCAATTTGATTTCAATTATAGTCGAATATAATAGATGGACTAAATCAAATCAAAATTCTATACGAATTAACACATTGTTTAATCCTGAGCTTTTTGATTTGATAAAATTAAACAAGTATTTCTCCAAATAGATTATTTGTAAGAATAAATTACATTTAAATCAAGATTTAATTATTTATATTTATTTTCTAAATAATCCTTGATTTAAAGTCCAATTTTGATGAAAATGTTCATTTAAATGACATCATTTATACAATCCCGTATATTCAAATATAAAAATATATAATTATCACTTAAATGATAAATTTAACCCAAATGCATATTTTAAAATGCGTTTATTTGAAAAAAATAATTGTTGTGATTTTATTTGAAAATCGAAGAAACCCGAGATTAAACGTAGTTGTGGAGAGCAAAAATTAGGTGTCAACAACTATTTGCTCCTTATCCTTTTCAAGGATTATTTTATGTGGAATCGATTGGTCTACCATGCTTCATGCATGCGTAGACTCTGTCCTTTAGAGACACAAAATAGGAACACTTACAGCTTAAATATGAGATGTTTTCGGCATTTAACTTGAATTATCTTTTGAATGAGGATCTGATGATAATTCCTAACATATTTTATAGCTGCTTATAATCTCCCCTTATGTTAGGAAAACTAATTCAGAACCAACCTTGAGGGGAATTAATCATAATTTATTGGTCTAATGCATACAAGTGCTATTGTATGCAACGTATCATATTTCAGACTAACACATGAAGTTTTGTTCTCATTAGCAATGATTTAGCTATTTATCGAAGGCAGTCAATGTCAAACCACCATCATCAAGATGAATTGTCTTGATTATACAATCTGAAAGTTATGTTTTTAACTCAATGTTATTGAGCAAGCAACTTTATGAATGTCAAACGCAGGTTGACAATGAATGTACATGTGATCATCTTATTGATGCATTTTTTCAATATATCACACGATAGGTGAACGGGCCCCTATTCACCCTTTATACTTTTTCAGATTTTAAGGGATCCAATCCCAAAATTAGTTGGTCCAACCAACATATCATGAGAACAAGTAACATTAAAAGTAATGAAAATCTTTTTTTTCTTCAATATATGTTCAATACTCAGTATGCACATCTTTGGGATGTCGCAATCGTTCATGTCAATTTATGAACTTTTATTCTAGCAAACTTCAAGTTTACCATGACATGTACTTTTTACTTTAGTAAATTTCAGATTTACTATTACATGAATAAATTTTTGAATTTACTACTTCATAAGTAGATTTCTAAATAACTCTTCTCAATTATTCTTCCTCATTCAGAGGTAAGTTGTGATACCATTACAATCAAGTGCACGTTTGCATTAATAAGCTTCTCATTCACCAGGAATGGAATATAATCGTGCCTTAAGCTTATCAAATTCTGATAGCTTATACCCTCTTTTAAGATATTGCTAATTCAAGAGCAAATAGAGGCATATATATGGTTGTAGAGAGATTTCTCTAACATATCTTATAATCATAATAAGCGTGTAAAAATATTATCACTTTTGATGATTATTATCATATTGTTCCTCCACGCTTATATCCGTGCATTCGATCACTTGTCTGCTTTCAGATATATTACGCACTGCTACCTAATACACTTTAAGAATGAAGTAAGTTGTCATATTTCAGACTTATCATATATTGCTACCACATTCGCTTTATGAAATGGAGCATATTCAATGGATTGGATTTCATGACTTTTCACCAAATACTCATTATTTTGCCTTAGACATCATAATATCATCAGTATGGTACATTGAGATTCATACTTAACGTCTTATCCATATAAAAACGTCTTAGGCATAAATTGATGGGACTTAAACCCAATATCTTCATCATGATGCATCAGGACTCTATCCTGATGTCTTTTTGGTGTGATGATTATTCAATCCACCATATTATCCTCGATTAGTGACATAATAGTCCAGAATATAATAGTGCAGCTCAATTAGAAATAATTTAAACATGATAAAAAAAAATCTTGGAGAGTACGTATGTACTCGTTACCTGGTGCAAAAGCACTATGAAGAAACTTGAAAATTGATTATGAAAGCTGCCAAAGTATTGTAAACAAACTTTCAAAATCAACTAGAACTAATGTGATGGCAGCATATTATTAGTATTTTATTCTTGTGAGTGGGCAATTCATCTTACCATTTATTAATTGCATATCTTACCTTAATTTTGTGTTTTACTTCTTTGGAGCACGCAGTGGAGAGAAAGCATCCAGCGGTTAGTGATTAATTTCTCAGTTATTAGAGACTCGTTCTGATAATATGTTAATAAATAGAGAGAAGAGAGGTGGATTCTTTATTCTCTTGAGGGATGAGAGATCGTAAGATTGAGAATACAATAAACAAACCCCCTCTATTTATAGAAGAAAATACTCCTAGTTTCTCTCTAAAAATAGATATTTCATATCCTATTACGTATCAACTAGATCTTGATAGATCTTATCTATATTCTTGATAGACATTCACTATAGTGTAAATACATTCATAACGATTAATTTTATTTTAAAAGTAAAACAAGTTAAAAAATCAAAATAGAAACCCTTAATTTTATTTTAAAAGTAAAACAAGTTAAAAAAATCAAAACAGAAACCCTAATAGAAAATACGAAGAAACAGGAAAAAAGTTTTACTATAGAAATACCTAATATGTACTTGAGGAACCCATGCAGGGGCAGATCTATTAAGAACGGTGAGGGTCTCACGCCATCTGCAAACTTCAACGGAAGCTCTCTCTATATATACATACATATATATATATATATACGGATATAGTCAAATAATTAACATGTCACCCATAAGAATGAAGAATTGTTTGATCGGAGTGGTAGAGCATCACATTTGCTGCCCCAAGGTGTTGGCAGCCCTTTTTTTATATATGTATTAATAGTAATTATATTGATTTTTTTTTTTTCAAATATTAATAGTTAATATTTATATTAGAAAGTGCATAATTTTATTCTCTCTCCTCAAATTAAAAAAAAAAAAACTATTGAATATTGCTCTCTGCTTTTTTGGTCTTTGCTGCTGCTACCCGGATTTGTTGACATCGTCGGCAAAGGTCACGGTCGCAGCCTCACCGGCCACCTCTCTCCGGATCCATTGTTAAGTTTATTTGACACCAGGAGAGTCCAAATCCTGGATCTGCCTCTGAACCCATGGGAGAAAACGCTAAACTTTTGAAATCACTACTTCGTTTTGACTGTTTTTCCATTGGAAAGACGAAGAAGAAGATGATGTTTCCAGATGTTAAAAGCACTGGAAATCTACTTGCCAGAGAAAATAATAGTGGAAATTCTCATCAGGTTACCTGTCCAATCTCTTCTTCGATTCAAATGTATTTCGAAATCTTGTAACACGTTGATCTCCCATCCAAAATTTAAGGAGAAACATTACCATCATGCCAAGAACAATAAAAAAATTCTTATCGCTCAAATGCACCCTGGTACTCGTACGACTTCATATTATTCTTCTTCTTTTTCTTCGTCATTACAAAAGCTGGCAAAACAGCCTACTGACTACACAGTATTATGCTGTTATGATGGCTTGGTTCTTCTTTGGCATTACAATGATCATTTACTGTGGAACCCATCCACAAATGAATTAGTACAACTTCCTAATCATGAATTTCCAGACGCAAGCAGTACCACTTATGGATTGAGATATGACTCGACTAGTGATGACTATAAGATTCTTATGCTTCACAACCGTAGCTTTAGTTGCAGACCACTCAACAAAATTCTTGCACTAAAATGTGGTTCTTCGAGGATTATTTACAACCATCCTCATGGATTTCGCCATAGGATGGGCCCTGAGGACGGTGAATTTCATTGGCTCTGTGTGAATGATTTATCCAAGTATTTTATGATTTCGTTTAATATATCAAATGAGGTGTATGGAGAGATATCGTTGCCGGAGGGAATTTGCAGTATTTCCTATAGGGTGGAGGTAACATGTGGTGTTTCAGTATTAGAAGGAATGCTTTGTGCTTATTGTACTTGCCCAGGAGATACTGAGGAGGGCACTTTTAAGTTATGGGTAATGAAAGAGTATGGTGTCAAAGAATCTTGGACTAAATTATTCACTATACGGGACACCCATTTAGTATTCACCATACCGAAATATATGTTTGCCGATGGTGAAGTGCTACTCTTCTACAGAAAGGGTTTATATAATAATGGGTGACATCCAAAGGGCCATTTGAATTGTTGCCTGCAGGTCGTTTCTACATTGGAGGATTCGTTTATACGGAAAGTTTGATCTCTCCGAAATTACTTATTTAGTATTTTGTTTAGATTTGATCAAGTCTTGGAGTTCGTCCGTAGTGGTAGTTAAGAGTGCTTTTGTTTAGTGGTAGTTAGGAGTGTTTTTAATTGTATCTACGCCTGTAGTTGCTTGTTCGTGGTGTTATGGTGATGTCTTTGATTTTGAATAGATAGTTTATAGAATTACGTACCTTGTGGGTGTCTTGTTTTCTTTATTATCTAGCAGTGTGTATCCCATTTTTGTTGTGTGTTTTTATGTCTTTCATTTGTTCGTTTGAACGTACTGTTATCTGTCCTGAGTTGGGGGTCTATCGAAAACAGTCTCCCTTGAGCCGGGGGTCTATCAGAAATAGCCTCTCTACTTCATATGAGGTAGTGGTATGAACTATGTATACTTTACCCTCCCCAGACCTCACTTTGTGGGAATAAACTGGGTATGTTGTTGTTTTTTATTAACTTGCCAGTTATGGTTTCAAAATGTGTTTGCCAACGCTGTTGGTTTTGCTTCTATCAAAATGTGTTTGCCAATATTAATGTTGTTATATTTCGTCCTATATTAATCAACAACACCAATAACTTGCATGTGGAATTGGGAACTTTTTGAAAGTTCTGATATGCCAACCTGGAAAAACACTCATGTCATTGACACAAGTTGGAGAATTTCTACTGTCAATCCAACTTAGTTGCTGCGCGCGCGCTAGCAGGAGTAAACCAGAGGACTTATGGCATTGGGAACTTCTAGAAAATCCTGAGACGTTGCATCTAAATAGCGTTTCTTTGGTTTTGTTCTTGGCACATTCTTACGAGATGGGCCGAATATGAACTTGAAGCTATTGCACTCACCCAGATGAAAAGGCTCATCACATTTTGAATCAGCTCCTCTTTGATGCACAAATCTTAACCATTGATATCCTAAACACCCTGCTGTTAAAAATGTATATTTGTACCAAATATGAGTTGTGTGTGACTCTGAAGAGTAGAGGAACAGCCTAAATCTAAATAAGAGTTGTGGATGCAGAGTACAACATTAATTTAAAAACCTAAATGCAGCTCTATCTCCTCTATCCTCCACATTCTACTCCTTTTCTTCACATATACTCTCTCCGCTTCTAAATAGTTGTCACCATTTTTGCTTGCACTCCCCGTTAAGAAAACAAGTAATTATGCTTTAGTTTTGTAAAATGATGAGGAATATCTATTTTGAGTAAGGGCGACAACTAATTAGTAATGGAGACAGTAATGTCCATGCAACTCGACTATATCTGACCATCTAGCAAGAGATTTTGGATTATGTAAATAACTTGAGGAAAGAAAAGAAAAATTGAGGCTATTGCACCATCTTCTTCATCTATGAAATTAAGTGATGATGAAGATAAAATTGAGGCTAGGCCTTCTGGACTGAACCGGCCTGTATTAACTACAAATGGAGTTCAAATATTGTGAATTTCGCATACTAAACTGAAACCTGAAGATGAATACTCATTTGCTTAACAAACCTACACAGACAAGAGGGAGGCAAATTAACTTGTACTTAGATAGCCTCCCGAATAAAGCATTAAAAGTATATGGTGAATGACAGGAGCAGAAATGGTGTTAAATGGTGAAGTTTATGCCCGTTAAACCAAAAAAAAAAAGGCTGGAAATTGGAAATGAGAAGCTGCAGGCTGATCTCTCCATGACATTTCATGTTAACTGGAGTTCACCGTTGCATCTGTATCCTCTTGTCTCGTATAGGCAACTCGATTGGTTTCTGCGCTTCATGAGGATGGTCTGGACCCTCATACACTTTAAGATGGTTAAATAATTGTCTACCAAGCTGCACAAACAGAAAAGTGAACAACAACAACAACATATTTAGTGTTGCGTAGCGGAAAAGAAGAGAAAATGAGAAAAGAGTGTATATGTCATCTCTTGTTTGGAACAACAACATATTTAGTGTAATCCCACACGTGGGGTCTAGGGAGGGAGGGTTAGTAAACCAGAAGAAAATTGTTTTCCTCTCATCATTTTCCTTCCTACTCTCTCTTGTCAAGCCTTTACAACAAATAGCAGTTGTTTGTAATCTCATGGAGCTGCGTAAGTTAATACAAGGATGGGCAAAAGTGGACCATATTGTTACTAAGATCCAGCAAAGAAATTCATCGCTTGGGTGCAGGTGTCCAATACGGGTGCAGATCTAGAAGTCAGATCCTTCATTATCTAAATTTTAAGATTCGGTATGGATCCAAGTACAGATACGGGTGGGGGAGATTCGGCTAAAATAATTCAAATATCTAAAAATAGTGTTGTATGTCTAAATTATGAGAGTTACGTCGAAAACTTACAAGGTATTCCTAGGAGAAATGTTGATCAAGAGGAAAATCTCAGATTGAGATATTAACATAGAAATTTTTGTATACAAGGTATTCCATTTTCTCCAAGTTCAACTTAGCTTTTGTTTTAATTGCAAAAACCATTGTATCTATCCAGAATTTCCGTCGATTTTGGTTAAAGTACCCAACAACAAATGACCACATCCAGTATAGATCCCACACCTAATGTCGTGTCGAGATAGGATGCAGTACTGGAAGTGAAGAGTCTAAGCAACTTAGATGCACAGAACAATCCTGATGCATAAGAACACGAGCTTGCAAGATACCTTTTTTCCTATACATACAAGAAAACCTAAAGTATGCACAATTGAAATAACATCAAAGGTAAAACATCTACTAACTCATTTTGTACCAGCGATTAGCAAACCTCTGTTCATAGACTTACAACTCATTTATGGTCCTTAATAATTGGGAGACAGAATACTGGAGGAGACGTAGTTACTCTACAGGAGTTCCAAAATCTGATTCTTCTAGTCCAACATGATATGTATATATTGCCTCTTATATTTCCTCGCCTTAAATTTTTCTTTTGAGAAAGTTAAAAGTTTTATTCTTCAGCGATAAGGGAGTGCCGACAACCTTCAGAAAAATTACAAGGGAAAGTAATAATACTTACAAAGTGCCTAACAAGTCTACTAACTGTTCTACTTCATCTATACCCTCTTCTTTACACCAAAAATACACTTTAATTAATGTAACTACGTAAGAAAGAAACCTGCATACAGGTTGTCGTATGAATAGAATCTCCACAAACATAAATGCAGAATAGCAGACTTACCCTCCCTTTTGGGAGCATGCCGCGGACAGCATGCTCAATAATTCTTTCTGGAATTCTTTGTTGAAGTTGATCAAAAGTTTCTACTTTCATCCCACCGGGTCTCCCTGAGTGCCTCCTGTAAAGCTTTTGGGTCCTCTTCTTCCCAGATACAGCAACCTTCTCAGCATTAACCTTTAGATGTACAATTACAAAGAACAATCCTCAGACAATAAACCAAATGTGTGATAAGTTTACCATTGAAATCACCAAGGCAATGATGAAAAGACACAGAGAAAAAGCAAATATTAAAATATACTGCTTAGTTGACATTGGGAAGTCGACATTAAAAGTGTCTTCACTCGAAGTCCATCTCAGCAAAGAGATAAATTGAGGGAATGGACCAGAAATGAGCATCACCAAAATTCTTACGTACAAAAAGATCTCGACATAGTTGAACATAAAATATGCATAATGAAAACTCATGTTCTTAATCAACACTATTCAGCTAGGAGCAAATGAGAAAGGATAAGGAGACGCGGTGGACTCGAAATAGAAATCACATTCCTTTCTTATGAAACTTATAGATGCAGGGAACTGCGTAATTGTCGTTACAAAAACTTGTGGCGCATATCAAAATCAATTTCATACTGATATAATGATCGAACTGTTTGGAAATCATAAGTTTTTTTATAATCAGAAGTCCCCTAAGGGACCTGTTACCGTTTTCAAAAACATGCCTCTGAAGGGATGAAATCTTAAAGTTTGCTTGGATAGAAAATTAGAAGAGCACAAAAGTGGTGCAAAATTTCCCAAATGAAACGTATATAAATTCAAATTTTAAACTGACATAGTCTACATAAGCTCGGGGAACTAGAAGAGAATGAACATTTCCACCTCGACAAATATGAAAAAGGAAATAACATTGCAAAATGTAAATACCTTCCGGTGATGCACGTACTAGCATAAAGTTATGGTGGAGTAGCCACTTATCATGATAATGTAAAGGGAAATGATTCAATTCCAACGTCATAGTTTCATGGCCTTTTACCTACTATCAAAGTCTTTTAAGACTACATGTAATATAATCTTTTTTTTTCTTTGAAGTGATGCCTGTCTGATATTCTTTTAAGAATCATGAGGCCATAATAGAACCTGAAAGTGTGAAGCACTAATCAGAATGCAGAGAAATGAACAAGCATTTAGCACAGGAACATACCACTATTACAAATGCACCCATGTCCACACTTGGAGTGTATGTTGCCAGATCCTTCCCTCTGATATGTATCGCTATAGTTGATGCCAATCTTCCAAGAATTTTATCGGTGGCATCAACAATGTACCAAGTTTTGTCTGTGTTCACATGGTCTGCAGCCTTGGGATACCATGTTTTATTCCAAATGTCCTGGAGGCAGAAAGAAGAAACCATTACTTGCAATACCGTAATCATCTGAATCACATGTACAGCATTCCCATTCTTGCTTCAGCAATGCAGTGACATCCATTAGATAAAAACTCTTCTATTCATACTCGTTAAGATCAAAAGATATGTAGAATCACCAAACTATAATAACCCAAAAAGTTGGTCCTTTGTTAAGTTTTACTGTTCAAAAGATTTCCCAGAGCCTCCCCCTCTCCTTCTTCTTTTTTTCATTTAATGCTGCCAGAGCTGTTAAGCGCCACAAGTTGGTGATTATTGCTATACACTAGTTTGATTATGGCCCTTGTCATCTTGTATTTCAGGTATCAAAAGAACCTTTGAGGTACTGTACATACGTAGTCGGGATTAAAGAAGAAATGCACAGCAGATTTTGTGGTAGTCTGTATTCTGCAGCTTACCACGTCGAGTTATATATTGTGGACGAGATAACAAAAAAACTCCACGGTGAAAATAAAAAACACTCAAAGATGACAATGTTGAGGTTCTGGCGCAACAGGTAAATGTGTCTCTAAAATAACTAACTGGAAGTTTAGCTCAATTCTTGATTCTCAATGATTGGGGTCGTTTTGTAGGAGGGATAAGGATAACAAATCCCAGGATTAATTTAGAAGAGGAGTTTATCCCATGTTTGGTTGGGATAACTAATTGCCGGATGAGTTATCCCAGAATTGTACTGTGTTTTTTACCCCCTCCTTGAGGGTGGGATAACTAATCACGGAATAGCTAATCCCGGGATAACTTGTTTTCCAACCAAACGAAGCATGGTATTTGTCCCAACAACCTAAGTTTTCAACTCTCACCTATATTTTTCCGCTAAATCACAAACTTAGCAACAACTTGCTCAAAACAAATCAAGCAAAGTCCAACTAAACACCAAATTAAGACGAAAGTCGAAGTCTTTTACACGTTTAGTGTCGAAAACTAAATACAGAAGAGGAAAGGGTGGTCTGTAAAATCCTCAATTTTCACAATAACCCCCCCAAAAAAAAAATCCATAGCAAAACTGACAAAATCAAATCAAATACTAAATGACAGCCCAGTACACTAAAGCTCCCTCTATGCATGGGAGTTCCTAGAAGGGCGGGCAGCATTATCATATGACAGCAACTTTACCAGTTAAATAACAAAAAGATAAAAGAAAAGAGTAGTAAACAATTACAGGGCCATTGAAATCAGATTCTTCAAACATCCATCGTTGTTCAAGAGGAATAAGATCTGCTGTCTTTTCTTGGCAACGAATTTGAGTAGCTCGATGTGTGTTGGCTACCACAATGGAAGGCTTAGAAACGAGGGAGAAACCCAAGAAAAGGGTCTTATTGTGTGAAGAAGAGAGAGATTTTGAAGGTGAATGTGAGGCAAATATTACAGAAGATGAAGCGCATTGTACAGCCATTCTTGCTTCTCAGGAAAATTGTAGCACTGTATAGTTAAGAGTGGATAAGAAAAAGAGGATAGCAGGTGAGGTGAGTTATTTTTTTTTTTTAGCCATAATAACTTAATTCAAACATTTGTGGTCTCTAATTTTAGATATGGCTTTTAAAGGTGTTTAAACTTATATATAAAATTAAATATTGAATAAGTTTAGCTAATATTTGTGGTCTCTAATTTTGGACATGATTTTTAAAAGCGTTTAAACTTATATAAAATTAAACAAATAGATATTTATGTTCGAGAAGCAAAGATTTTTTTATTTTTTTTTTGAATTTCTCAAGGTATCCCAGCCCGACAGGCTAAGCACTAATCCTCCACGGATTTGAACTCCATTTAAGGGTTTGCCATTAGTCAATTGGTTGTTGCATGCACAAGGTGGGAATCGAACCCCGACACTTGCTTAAGCCACTAGGCCAACCAAGCTTGGTTCAGAGAAGCAAAAATTTCATTGTAGTAGCAAAACAGTGAATTAATTTTAAAAATGACAACCTACGCTCCAATCAATGCCACTAAGCTATCTAATATCCTCAATTTAGGTGGTTCCAATTTAATATATATACATAAATATAGATTTTCTACCTTATATATACAATGGATTCGGATGCCTCTGACAACCACGTGGGTTCAGCCCTGTGTCTAATATCTGTTTCTCCAAGGCATAATATATAGACTGTTGGTGGTGTTATTCTGTTTTGTGTCTAATATCTCTTTCGTCACTGGCAACAATAATATCTGTTTTGTTCTCGAAGCTTTTGGATGTTGTTTGTAGTTTCTAATAGATTCTTGGTGGTGTTATTCGGTGCTAATTTTGTTTTTGTTATTATTGTTATTTGTTATTTTATGTTATTTTGTTATTATCTTTTATTTCCTATTCTTATATTATATTTTTTTCCTATATTATTTAATCTCGAACAAAGAGTCTATCAGAAACAGTCTCTTCATTTTTAACATGTTGGGTTTACAAATGACACACAAATTCTAAACTAAAAATTACACAAATCCATAACTTAAGTTTTACTTATTATAAAAAATCTCATCTCTCCAAACATATTACAAAAATTCTATTTTTCTCTAAAAATATATATGCATAGCTTTGCCCTGTTATCGGAGGCGGACCCACGTGGTATTCAGGGGGTTCAGCCGAACTCCTGGATAAAAAATTACGTTGTATATATAACATAGAAAATCTATATTTATGTATATATATTAATTTTGAACCACCTGAAAACAAGATTGTTGGATAGTTGAGTGGTTCTTCATTTTTGAAAATTTGTTTTGCACAACTGTTATAATAAATAATAAAAAAAAAGGACGCATGTACAGCTGCTATACCTTGAAATTATATTTTATTGACGTATTCACACATTTATATTTTTATTTTTTCAAACCCCCAGAAATAAATTTTTGGATCCGTCAATGCCTATTATGTATATAAATCGATTTTGTTATGTATATGTCGGCATTGTCATACTTGTTATGTATATGAATCGATCTTGTTATATATAAAGGTTTTTATGTATATGTCGGTCTTGTTATATATATATGAATCTCGAGAGAGAATAAAGTAATTAAAAAATAAGAGAATGTAAATAATTTTAATAAGGTTGAAATTTATGTTAATTTTCCGACTCTAAATCCAAAGGACCAGTGTGCAAATTACCCCAACAACAACCTTAGTGCCAGTAACCCACGGTTTATTGACACTCCCCAAATTCCGGAGTCTTAACTCGTACGTTTGAACCTCAAAAACCTTAATAATAAAAAATGGCACTTTCAAGTCTTTCATCACCAAGACTTCCATCACTACTTCTCCATTATCAAAAAGAACCAAACTTTCCATTTTTAACATCAAATCTCCAAACCCCATTTAACCAATTTCCAAAATTGTCAACTATAAACAACCCTAAACATCATCAGAAAATGTCAAGAACATCATCGTCATTAATCAAAGTACAAGCATCAGTTGTTGATAGAGTAATTGAATTGGTCCAATCTTCACCACCCACGTGGCAATCTGCTTTGTTGAGTAATTTAATTATTTTTACTTTGGGTTCTCCACTTTTGGTTACTGGTTTGTCGATTTCTGGTATTGGTGCTGCTTTCTTGCTTGGGAATCTTACATGGAGAGCTTTTGGTTCTTCTGGATTTCTTCTTGTTGCTATGTATTTTGTTATTGTAAGTAAAAAAATTGAACTTTTTTTGTGCTAGTATTAATTTGAGGATTGTACTTTATGCATTATGTTTTATCCCATTTAATTATCTGAGAGAACATGGGAAGAACTAGGAAGAATAATTTATGCTTATATACATTTCAGATCAATGCAAAAATTAAGCTAAAATATTCAATTTGTTTAGTTGATATAAGTAAAAGAAGAAACTGAAAAGAAGGAGAAATTGCATCCTATTGATAGATTAGTGGAACCGCGTAATCACACAAGAAAATTAACCGGTCTAGATTGGTAAATTAGGTCTTGAACCTATGTCACACCCCAAAAACTAGCTCAAAGAGAGCAGGATTGCCCAAGCTAGGAGTCTTGTCCTCGCCAATGTGGTATATTTCTCTGGAACCCCCCACCACGCCCAGACCCACTAAAGCGTGTGCGTCTATGGACCGGGTACTCCTCCAACCCCAAATTGATCTAGGTGCCACATTGGATGGCCCTAGCTTAGATACCATGTCAAAGAAATGGGTGTCGGGCCTAACTTAAACCCAAAAGCTAGCTTGGGAATGTGAAAGCTCCAGCCTGGGAAATGGTCTGGGCATGAGGGGGTTGTTGGAAGAGCAATATACAAATCGATGAGTATGAGATTCCTAGACTCCTTGTATGGTTTGGGCAATCCTCCTCACTCTCGAGCTAGCTTTTAGGTTGAGTTAGGCCCAAGAATCCATTTCTTAACATGTTATCAAAGCAAGCAAAGGTCCTGTCAATCACACTGCCACCCATTAAAATCTGCCCGTATGTGAGGGGACGTGTTAAGAATGTAATAAGATAATAAGTGCGTGTTTTCTCTAACAGCTTAATCTTGTAGATGAGATGGTCAGACTCTCCAACATAGATAACTTCTAGGATGTCTTTCAACTAGAAATAATGATGGATATTATTGGTATATTTTCTCCTTCTTAGGCTGATGATTCTGATTAAAGATGTTAGGAAACCTGGACTAATAAGTTAAACCAAACAGGGCACAGCTGCGACTAAGGTGAAAATGGCTCAGAAAGAGGCTCAAGGGGTTGCAGAGAAGAGAAAAGGAAGGAGAGGACCTGGAAGCGTGATAGGCTCCAGTGCAGCCGGTTGTGTTTGTGCATTTTTATCAATTAATGGTGTTGGTGGGGAGGCATTTACTCGCTTGTGGGAACTTGCATTTGTAGCCAGTTTCTGTACTAAGTTGAGCGACACTGTCTCCAGCGAGATAGGAAAGGCATATGGTAAAACTACGTGAGTACAGCCTCTTCAATCTCCGGCTAACTGTTAAGAATTTGATGAACTGGAAACAGCAGCCCTTTTTATATAAACTGGGAATTACATTCTTCAATTACAGCAACCCTTATTATATAAACTGGGTTGTCCTTTCAAAACTCAAGGAGCTGGTAAAGTGTCTTAATTTGCTAGAATTGCCAATCAATATACTTTTATACGTAATGGTGGTTCCCGGGCCAGGTTGCACACAGTTTTTTGTCTCTGCTAAGATGTGAACCTTTGTTCCAAGGTTGCACCCACTTCACTGACCACTAGGCCACACCATTGGATGCTAGAATTGTCTGTCAGTGTTGCAATTTTTATGTGATTTAGTTTTCATCTTAGGTATGTTATAATCTCTGTAACTAACACTTCAGTAGGCTGCTATTTGTAGTTCATGTCAATTTTCAATAGTACTAGCTAGAAAGTTATCTCCTTTGGAAGAGGATCATAAGAAACTCAGACCACTTTTTGCTTTTAACTGTTCAATACTGTCATTAGTAGGATGACTCTCTTTAAGAAATTTCTGCTGAGTACATGTACAACAATTGCAGGTATCTTGTCACCACGTTCAAGGTAGTGCCTCGGGGTACTGAAGGCGCTGTGAGTGCTGAGGGAACCTTTGCTGGGTTTCTTGCTTCAGTTCTTCTTGCTTCTTTTGGTTTTCTAACGGGTCAGGTATGCCTTCCATGAACCTTTCTAAGTTTTGAGAACTTTTTGCTTATGGTTTCGATTCTCTCTTATGTATTGGGAATTTGGGATAACCTGGAGATACTAGTCAATAATATGATGAAGGATATGGAAAGAAAAAATACATGTTGAATTTTTTTTACGTCAGGATGCTATTCTATGATTAACTTTCTAGTCCCAGGAGGTCTAAAATTGTCCAGATTGAGGCCAGAAAAGAATTTTAGGTGTTACGAAGTGCTTGAGAAAAGTTTGGGGACAAAAATATGAAGTGTCATAGAGAGTAGTTGTTATAGAATATTGTTATTGGTAGTTAGTTGTAGAATGAAGTGTTGGGCTAACAGTGGGCACTGTTTTGGCTGGATAAGCAGGTTTGATGTTTGAAAGGGACCTTTTGCCTATTGCTTGAGGTTGCGTGGAAGGATCACCTGTTTGCTGCACCAACATAAAATATATCCCTCTTATCACTTTTACTTGTCCAGTTTGGACTTTGCACGCCCCTTAAGAAGTAATGATTGAGTATTTACACAATCTTAATTGATGTTTAGCATTAGGTCTGGGGAATAAGTAATCAATGTTGAGGATAAAACATGGAAATTTATACGTTTCTTGATATGTTAAAAATGAGAAGTAAAAGTGAAGATGTATTTTTAGCATATGGAGAAGTAATAGTGGACGGGGAAAGTATTTGTGTGGTTGAAGTATTTTTTATACCCTCAATTAATGTGGATAGTCATGCGTATCAGTTCTGTCACTATTTTTGTTGTCAATATATCTCTTTTCGTAGTATTTTCATCAGAGCTTCTTTCACTTCTTCCACTGTATTTTTCATACCTGCTTTGAAATGTTTTTCTTGAGTTGAGGGTCTATCGGAAACAGCCTCTCTACCTCACAAAGTATGGGTAAAGTCTGCGTGAACTCTACTCTCCAGACCCCACTTGTGGGATCACACTAGGTTTGTTGTTGTTGTAGTTATGTCTATCAGTATCAAAATCTGCCCAAGATAGAAGGTTGTCAGTCTCATGTCACTCTATTTCTCCAAGTTACCAGTGATTTTGTAGTATTTTTAACTGTAAAATGTATCCTTTTGAAACCTCGTTGACTGAACTATAAAAGCATAAACTGAGCGGTTTTTATTGTTTTAGCGATCCTATTTTCTCTTTTCCCTTTTAGGATTTGTTTGAACATATGGAATTTTTCGCGTTATGATGTGTAGGCTGGAGTAATTATTATTTGTAGTGATCTTATGTTTCTTGGTAGCTCAAGTTTTGTGTTATGATAGTTTGGTGGGAGCTTATGTAGCGATTTTAAAAGAAGTACTTGCTTGCATGTAGTTTGTACTTTGCTATCATGTCCCCCCCTCAGACACTTAAAATATTTTAACTATAAAAATACTGTGATTTTGGTACTTCTTTAATGTGAACGCTAAATATACGTTTTGTTTCTGAGCAAAGAGGGCACTAACTATTTTTCTATCAGAATATACTAGGAATTTTCGGAAACATCCTTTCTACCTCCAAGAGGTAGGGGTAACGTCCGCGTACAATCTACCCTCCCCAGACCCCCCTTGTGGTACTCACTGGGTATATGTTGTTGTTGTTGTTGAATATACTTGGAAATGGGTTATTTGGCGGAAAAGTAAATCCTTCCGTTGTGTTACCTGATTGGCGGATGTTTTGGGCAATATTTAGGGCTGAGCAACCCAAGGCCGGGGAATTTCTATAGTGTTAGCCCATCTAGAGTATCTTTATTTGATTTTTGTTTTGGATCAGTTAGCTGTGGAAACATTCACTACATATATAGCTTTATCTTGCCTGTGTGGAGAGACAAATACCATACCGTTCATTTTACTATCTTCATTTTTTCGTTTATTGCTTTGATTCAACTTTGAGGAATACCTATTCCATATACTTATCGGAAAAGTTGTTTCCAGATTAGTATACCAGGGGCTGCAATATGTGTAATAGCCGCGCAGATAGCAAACTTTGGTGAAAGTCTAATAGGCGCTTCACTTCAAGAGAAAGAAGGATTTCGTTGGGTATGTAGTTTTCTGAGTAGAGGCCTTAATATTTACTCTGAGATGTTAAGTAACCCGCTCACGTTTTTTTGTCCCTTAATGTTCAGCTCAACAATGATGTTGTCAATGTCATCAACATATCCCTGGGAAGCATTTTGGCCGTCCTAATGCAGAAAATAATATTCCAGAGTTAGTCATACTTGCCGCGTGGATCTTGAATTGCCACCTTCCATTGCATACAGTGCAGAGCATATCATCGAGACACAAAAGAGATCAGTATCAGTACTTAGAGGTGGACAGTATCATTCGAGCCAGTAACGAAGACTTGTTAGAATATTCATGTTGTTGTTACAGTTGAGAAACAATTCTGATAAATCACTCCTCAAATTTACCAAATTATTCCAGTGGCAAATGTATTGTTTCCAACAGTACTGTGCACAGTTTTATATTTGGTTGCTCAAAATAGTTTATGTAAAGATCCAATTGTTAGCACTTGTAGATTACTAATTTGAATAGAATTAGTGTCATAGTTTCAGTACTGATGTAATCTTATTTATAGTAACAGTAACAAAGAAGCATATTTTTCTATTCTGTTTGATAATTATTTGCCCAGTATGACAAATCAAGATATGAGAACTAAGTAATTGTCTTTTACCTAAACGTCACTTACACTCAAATAGTTTGGGAATCCACATGTTTGTTCTTTGTTTGAAATTGAAGCAATTGTCTCTTTCAATCCATACATTTTGGAAGATTAAAAAAAGCAAAAGAGATCATGAAAAGATGTGTGATGATCTATTGCCAACGAGGGTAGCGAGTTGGTTGAGCGAGAAATCTCGGGGAGGGGTTCTAAGGTTTGAAACTATCTATATGCTTTCTTGGTCGAGCTCATTGCACGAGACTTGTCTAGTATGGTTTATTTCTTCCTATGTAATTTGCGAGCCTAAGGTTTGAAAACATCAATATGCTTTCCTGGTCAAGCTCATTGCACGAGACTTATCTAGTACTGTTTATCTCTTCCTATGTAATTTGCGAGCCTAAGGTTTGAAATCATCTACATGCTTTCCTGGTCGAGCTCATTGCACGAGACATGTCGAGTGCGGTTTATCTCTTCCTATGTAATTTGAGAGCTATAGCATCGTTTAATTGTGCTCACTCAAAAGGTAAGAATTGTTGGTTCACTTGTCATAAAAAATCCAGTAGTTATAAAGGTTATAGCAACAATAAGATAACTAGTGAAATTTTATAAGTGAGGTTCGAGAAGTATAGCATATGCGCCGACTTTACCACTATTTGATATGAAGGTAAAAAAGTTAGTTTCCTAAATTACTATTGACGACTATATTGCTTAAAATATTTGTTATGCAAAAAGTTACGTGGAAGCATCGATCCACTGAACTGGAAGCAACAAAACAAACTTATTTGTATAGTTAATTTAACTGTAATATTAAATAATTTAATTAAACGATGCTTTATGGATTTAACACCTGTTAACATATCTTATGAATTATGGTCCACACATTTATTTCATACTACTACTTACTATTTTTGGTTCCTTTTCTTTATGCTTAATTCTTTCTAAAATTGTGGCTTTTCTTACTTAAATTTCTAGTGATGAATTCTTACAATGAATATTAGAATGTTTATTATAGTGTGTACAATCTTAGTAGTTTTTCTTTAATATAAATAATTTCATGTGGTGAGTGAGTTTGACGTAAATGATAAAGTTGTTGTTATACTTGTGACCGAACTAGAAGTCATGGATTCAAATGATAGAATAAAGACTTGTAAGTGATGAAAAATTCAAAGTAGAAAAGGGGTAACAACACATCATATTATTTATCAATTTTCTCTCAAATCAAAATCAACATAAGGTGTCCAATTAAATTCTTGTACAGCAGACAGAAGATGACAGCTAAACTAGCTATAATGAAAAATAGCGATAGATTGAAAGCATTAATTTCATAGTTTGCTTTTTTCAGTTCAATCAAAAAGATGGAATTTGTATTTGATAGATTGTTAAGTAATTCACATTTATGAAAATGACAAAGAAATAGTAACGTGAATTGCGGGGAAAAGCATTCTTTTAAGAGCTCATTTAATTGGAAAACAAGTCATCCCGATATAACTAATTATTCTATAATTTTATTTGAACCAAACAAGTCAACTCTTATTCCTCACACCAAATATGCCTTTAGCATTAAGTATATAGTAACCGTTTGATCATGAAATTTTTTAATTTTTTTTAAAAAAAATTATTTCACTTTAGTGAAAACAGTATGTGTTTAGCCATGAAAATTTCAAATTATATTCGGAAAAGTAAAAATAAGTAAAACTTTTTTTTTCACTTCTATTTCTATCACAAAATTTCAAAAACAACTCCACCTCCAACTTTAACTCTCAAAGATATAATTTTCATGATAAGACAGGGCCTTAATCTGTCCTATTCTAGAGAGAAATCTTTCATTATAGTTTCTCGATTTATTGATAAAATATTTTGAATTATTAGCTTGTTAATTTTGAGTAGCTTTCGTGTATTTATATTATTTTTCTTCAAAAATATTTATATTCAGATTTATAATTAAATTAAGTATTTTAATTTTATTATTTTAAATTACTTCACATAAATTAAAATGAAGATAGCTAAGCATTTATTGCGCCAACAAATGAAAAGAATGGAATAAGACAAAAAGAAAAATGCTATGGGAGCCACTGCACGACTTTTTCAATGCTAATTAGTGGAAAGGGAGAAATTCCTTGCTAATCCTTTAGTTTTTGTATGGATTTGACATCTTAAACTCATATTAATGCACCTAATTTAGATTTGTATCATAAAGATCTAATGAGAGGTAAAACGTCTTATCTCAAATATTTTTTATTTTTGGGATATCGAAATCAAAATCATGACTAATTAAACGTGAAGAAATTTCTAGAATTTACTATTATATTTTGATGATAGGTTATAAATGAAAGATAATATATAAGTTCACTTGCTCTCACGGCTCATTTCGTTGGAAAAAAAAAAAAAATTATCTTGGGATTATTAATTTTGAAATTAGCTATTTTGAAATTATTAATTCCGCTCTCAATGAGAGACAAGAAAAATATTATAATTTTGAAATAACTAATTTCGGGATAATTATTTCATATATTTTGTCTCAATCAAACATGCGATAAATTTCCCTTCTAAATTAATTTTAAAATTAATTATCTTTATCCTTCCTACCAAACAATCTCTTACTGTCCTAACTATGTAAACCGGTGATACCTCGATTCATAAACTATTTGAGTTGCGTGTGTGACCAAACTCAAAATTTTTTATAAAGCAATTATGACTGAGTACACCTCTACAAATATTAATGTTAACATATAAGTAGATATTTGACCATAAAAATAAAAGATATATTTATTTTATTTAAAAAAATTTAAGTTAAAAATGGAGTTGCGTTGTGTTTCGTCATAATATTTGAAGTTAATATTTAGAATTCAAATATATTTTTTAAAATAAATACAAAATATGATTTGAATATGGGTTATATATAACGGGGTTATTTTATGAAAATAAAAAATTTAGAATATTTTTGAAAAAAAATAAAAAGTGAAACCAAATAAAATGAAAACGCCTCTTGAAATGTTTTTCAAAATTCTAAATTTAATTTTAAATTATATTTGATATCTTTATGACCAAACAAAAATTTCAAAATAAAATAAATGCAATTCATGGCCACACAGAAATATTATTTTCTTCTTTCTTTTCTAGAATTGGATCTACATGGCGAATGAGTGTGTCTACTGTCCCTTCTTGCATTTTAGTAAAACCAAAATACTTTTTTATCCTCTTTATTTGATTTACTTCCTTCGTCTCATATTAGTTGGTCCCTATAGATTTGACACACCCGTTAAGAGTAGTATTAGAAGAACATCATAAAATTCTCGTGATTTCATCAAAGGAACAACTAAATTGAAATAAATATTTTTAAAAAGAAAGCCAACTAAAACGAAACAAAGAAAGTATTATTTAAAATACCCAACATCTGACAAGTTGAAATTTATATCTCCATTCCCACGTTGTAAAAATTATATAATCAAACTAAATATGTAGTAACCATAAATATGTAACATATACTTAATGTATTCAAAAGTACATGTATGTTTTAAATTATAATTTTTTTAAAATTATTAATAATTCTGAACTTATAATTTCCGAAGCATCATAGAAATTCTAATCCACCCTAACCCTACCTTTATTTATTCTTGTGTTGGTCTTGATTGAGCATAATTTTATTTTTGGTAGAAAAAGGCACATTCATTAAGACAATTTTCTTGGTCAAAAGAACATGTCCATAGTTATGTGTCCCTAATATGATAAACGTGGTTTGTTAAATTTAACTTAATTATTCATTCCCTATACTTTGTTTTTCATTTTTATTCAACAACCCAAAAAAAGAAAGTGAATTTTTTAAAAAGAAAAAATATGGAAGAATTCGATGTATGATTTTTTCGTCCCTTATACAACACCTAATTCAACATTTTCAATGTTGTACGCGGCATGTTTGTCAGGATTTGTTAGACTTCTTGATTTGGTTGGTGTCTCAATGATTAAAGTTACAAAAAATTAAACAAAAATATCAAGAACCAAAAGTAGATATACAATGGATTAAGTTGTTTTATTAAAAGAGAAAGTTGAGATCATAGAATAATTCAATTTTCGAGTTTATTTGTGGCCCTATAATATTATATCGTTCACGTTTCAGTTGACATATTTAGACATGTAAGGGAGTGTTGAGTTTCCTCTGTCTGTTACAGATAAGATACTAATTTTTTTTATGTACTTATGAACAATTTTTTACGTAAATAAACTAATTTTTTTAGATTGAGTTAGATCAAAATTTATTTCACTATGTGGTCGCACATTTAATTTTCTCATCATTTTATTAGGATGGAAATTGCTTTTACCATTTACAACTTCACATTATTCAATTTTCACTTTAGCTTAGTCAGATTTAGGATTTAAAAAACATGAATTACAAGATAATACAGTATTCATTAACAACAACAATATATTTAGCGTTGATGGAGTGTTCAACTTTATGCCTGCCTTGTAGGGTGTTTTCCATGAATACTTAGCTCAAATAAAGCATATCAAAATTAGTTTAGTATTGAAAAGTCGTGGCAAAAATAATGAAGAAGAAAATAGTAGAAACAATAAATAAATACGATAATTGAAGTAAAGAAAACAACATGTAATAATAAAATCGAAGATTAAGATGACAGAAAAATAATGTTAATTATAGTGATTAAGGAAATCAAACAATATTCTACTACCTACTACTCTTCTATCTTAATCCTCAACTTTCATATTCTCGTATCTAAGAACATGTTAATAGAATATTCACTATTTATGAAATATGAATACTTATATAAATATATTTTCAAAATTGTTTTAAACTATATTATATAATATGTAGCCCATTCGATAGTGATTGCACCGACACCAATAATAGTGCATTCATCACTATTTACAGAAAATATTTTTGAAACTCTTTTATAAACAATACATATGTAATTCAAGTCTAATGAAGTGATGTGGACTAAAGATTTGATTGGTTTAATTACCCTAATCATAAGTTTTGGCCTGAACTATAGATATATATGCATGTGGAAATTAATTAAAATCTTATCACAGATTAAATAATGAAAGTGAATGAATGAGAACTTTCAAGATTGAATTTGATAAATCAAGCTTAAATCCTTGATTCAATAATAATATGTTGATGTACATCTTAGAAATCGTAATCTCAATATAGATTAAAAAAGATTAGCTAAATATTAATGTGCAGCTTTCCTTAACACACATCTTATTAGAAGGTAGTAAGTAATCGTAGAGGATATAATAATAAAGAAGATCGAAAATTACTTTAGAATTTCATCAATATCACGGAATATTTTTATTTGTCAAAACAAAATTACAATTTTAACAAAGATATAAAAAATTAGTTGTTTTAATTTAAATTTTATATTTATATTTAACAATTCAATTAATATGTACAATAATTTACTAAAAATTCAATAAAATGACTTTAAAATCTAAAACTCAACTCAAAGTTATTAAATTCTGCTATTCAGAAGGGCTACCAATTAAATCCAAAAAAAAAATGATTTTCTTTTAAAATAACCTTTTAAAAAATTAAAACTCGTAAACACAAAATCATTTTTTTTTTCATTTGGCACGACTAACGAGGCGTACCAACCCAAAAGAATTTGAAAAATACAAAACAAAACAATATCTACGAATGAGATAATGTCCAAATACACACGTACGAATACAATAATACTAATGCCTGTTGAAATGTCACTATTAAATCAAGTTGACCATAAGATCCTCATCTTCCTTGTGTGTGTCTTCATGCCTTGTATAAACTTTTTTCAATTTATTTTAATTGCTACTTACCCCTCTGGAAAACTATGTACTAACTACAATTTATTAATTTTTAATTTCAATTACTCAATCAAGTGCTGCCTGCCTCTTCATGTTTTATAAATTTAATATTATTCATTTTCACACTTTTATTAGTCCTACTATGTTGATTTGATTGTTAATCAAGAATATAATTCCCTCCATCTTATGTGTGGTATCATTTGGCTTAATGAAATTTAAGAAAACAATTAAGACTTTTGAAATTTGTGATAAGAAAATAAATTTTATATATTTGTGTGACTTTTAATTATTTTATTTCATTGGGGGGATGAATTAAAAATAAAAGCGTATCACAAAAATTGAGACAGAGAAAATACTTCTTCCCAATTCTTTTATTTTTCATTTTAAATAATATCTTTCTCCTAAATAATTGCACTAAATCATCAACCGTTCGTTACCAAATAATTAAAAAAATATATGTATTATACGTGTTCTAATGAATAATATAGTATTAATTTTCTGAAAAGGCCTACCTCTATTCAAAAAAAAAAAAAAAAAAAAAAAAGAACAACTAATTGTTGGAGATAACAGTTAATTTAATCAAATGGTCCTTCTAATTAATGCTATTTTAAATGGCTTTTACTTGGTGTGCTAAAATTCTGGACTTATGGTAGATAAACAGTTTAATATTGATAGCTTTTTAAACTTACAAGAGTAAATTTTACTTAGATTTTCAAATTATAGCTTTGTATCAATTGAGCATTTGAATTTCAAGATGTCTTCTATTTTTTCATTATTATACATAGGGGTTAGAGGAAGGTCAAATGGAGAAGGAAAAATTATAAGGTGTAAAATCAAATTTCTAACAAGATAAAAATTTAAAAGTGAATCAATTAAGTTATCACGATTCTTGTTTCAAAATAATTTAGTAAATGACAACTCTTCTATTTTTCATATAAAAACACTATTCCATTTTTTTTTAATTGTCATGCACACTAAAAATAATTATTTCCAAATACTTTTTAATTTCAAAAATCAAGAGAGAATTAATTATTTTTTCTATTTTGTCCTTAATACTAATTATTGTAGAATTTGATAAAAGAATTTGGTAAACAATCGACTTAATTGATATTCTAATATTTCAAAAATCAATTAATGGTTTAACTTCCTTTTTAAAGAATAAACTGACTAAGTGCAATATTAAAAATTAAATGCTCTCTTTGTCCTAATTTATGTTTCATAATTCAAATTTCAAAAGCTAAACAATTTAAGTTTTGATGATGAATGTAGACATGAAACTTTTCAAATTTTTTTAAAAATAAAATTTACATATTTAAAAATCACAATTTTTTTTTTTACAATAATTAATAATTCAAAATACTTAAATGATATATAAAGAATTAAGATCAAAGAAAATTCATTTGAATATCAAAATCTAAAAAACGTCATATCAATTGAAACAAATAAAATAATAAAATTGATATTCTAATATTTCAAAAATCAATTAATGATTTAACTTCCTTTTTAAAGAATAATATGACTGAGAGCAATATGAAAAATTAAATACTCCCTTTGCTCTAATTTATGTTTCTTAATTTGAATTTCAAAAGTTAAACAATTTAAGTTTTGATGATGAAAGTAGACATGAAACTTTTCATTTTTTTTTAAAAAAATAAAATTTATATATTTAAAAACTATAAAAAAAAACACACATTAATTAAGAATCAAAATACTTAAAAGATATATGAAAGAATTATGATCAAAAAAACTTTTATTTGAATATCAAAATCTTAAAAATATTCATATAAATTAAAATAAGTAAAATTATAAAATTATCTTAACTTAATAAAATAAATAACTAAAATAAATTATAAATAGTATTTAAATCAAGTAAAATGAAACGGAAGAAACAGGTTATTGAGATTATCAACTGTTGCCCTTCCTAGTCACCTCCTTCACATATAAAATTAAACTATTCATATTCCCATTGTTATTATTCTCTCACCATGTTGAATTTTTTATTTCTAGTGTCTACTATTCTTTTTTCATCTGTTGAAAAAAAATAAAACCTTTGTTGGATACTGTTGCTTCCATGGAAGCCTCACCATCCAGCACTAGTAAGAGTAAAATATTGTCAAGTTTTTCAATATCAAACTATTGTCCACATAGAAATGGTCCATTTGTCTGTAGGTGGTGGGGTTCTTTGTTGAGTTGTTGGTGCTCTTTCCCTTGGTACTTCCTTTCTACATTTCTCTTTTGGTCTATTTCTTCTTCTTCTTCTTATTTCTCCTTGCTACTCGTCGCTTCATCACAACCCTTAACGTCTCCACCGACGAAAACCCTTTATAATTCAAACCATAAGTACAAAGTTGTTGTTATTTCAGCTAGTGTTGCTTTGAGTATCTTGGTGTTTGTTTTCTTTGTTTTGATGGCTTTGTTCAAGTGCTTCGGGTTGAAGCTAAGGCGGAGAGGTGTTGTTGGGTTACGCGATGCTAGGGCTACTGCAGATATTGAAGAAGTTGATTATTCGAAACGAACTGTAGTGTATACCTGTGATGAAGTTGAGAAGTTCACGATGAACTTATCGAGGTCTAGGTTGATTGCATATGGAGGATTTAGTACAGTCTATTTAGCACAATTTCCTGATTCAATGCTGTGTGCTGTGAAAATCATCGATTTAAGCAGCGAACGCTTTGAGAAGGTTTACAAGCAGGAATTAGACATATTGTTGCAGATAGAACACGAAAACATCGTGAAGTTCTTGGGTAATTGTGATAACGGAGATGCAGGGATGTTACTGTTTGAATACATTCCGAATGGAACGCTACAAGAGAAACTGCACTGCGTAGAAGCGAAGAAAGTATTGTCATGGAGAAACCGTATGGCTATAGCATATCAGCTTGCTAAAGCCATCGAATATCTCCATGAAAAATGCACACTCCCAATAGTCCATGGCGATATCAAATCCTCGAATGTTTTGCTAGACAAGAAATTCAACTGCAAACTCTGCGACTTTGGGTCTGCGAAAATGGGATTTTCGTCCACCATTTTACCTCCGTCTGCTAATCGTGTCTTGCTCGGTTCTCCAGGGTATACGGATCCTCATTACCTGAGAACTGGCATTGCTTCGAAAAAGAATGATATATACAGCTATGGTATAATAATTCTTGAATTAATTTCGGGTTTTGAAGCACTTTCATCTGATAACGGAGAAAGATTAATCTCGAAAGCTAGTGTTATATTACGAGATTCATCTAAAGTAGCAGAAATGATTGATTCAAGACTCAATGGAGTTTATGATTTGGAAGAAGCAAAAGTTATGGTGTCATTAGCAGGTTTTTGTCTTGGTGATTCACCAAGCCTAAGGCCCTCTGCTTCACAGATATTAAGTACTATAACAAGTAAAATCTCTTCAATGTCATTTCTGGTTTCTCATGATCAAAAAGTTTAGAGTGATTGTTATTGTTACTCCCTCCGTTCCAAAATAATTGTCACGTTTCGGTTCTCTTGAGTGATGATTAGGTGAATTTCTGTAAATTAGTATAATTTGTATAGGGTGGTTCTGCCTTGTTTGTTTGAACAAAGAGCTTATACTTAGTATTGTAGGCAATGAATTCAGTTTAAGCAATTACACGCTTGAACTTTGGAATTTGAATGGTTAGTTTTCATAAATTATCAGTAGTCCTTTAATTTCTGCTCTCTTTGTTTTAATTTGTTTCAAGATTTTTGAATTTTATAAGTAGAACGTATCAAAATGTTTTACAAAATTTATTTTTTAAAAAAATCTTCCAAATTTTGTTTTCTGTGCTACAAATTTGTGAGGGTGCAATTGCAGTTGTCAACAGTTAAGTTTTTTGAGTTATCCAAGGTCTTCCAAGTCAATCTTGCAGGCCTACATTAATGGGAGGGCACAATGTCCCTCGCGCAAAATGATGCACTTAAATGTCTGGCTCTCGCCTAATAGTCAACAAAATGGATGAAAAACTCTTGAGTTATAAGATTCAAATTTCAGTAGAAATATATCACTAGACAGTCGTGATAGACTGATATACGTTTGCGGAAGATACTTCCTCCGTTTCATAATAAATAAATTGTTGAAATTTGACACACAAATTAAAAAAAAAATATTAAAAACATCAATTTAACACAATTTTCTATTTTTACCTAAAAAAAAGAAAAAAACTGACTTTGTAATACCTTTTCAAAAGTTAATTGGTTGTCAAATCATAAGGGTAAATTTGAAAAAAAAATTCAATAATTCACTTATTTTGAAACACCACTAGATACTCTAACAATTCACTTATTCTGAAACGGAGGAAGTAATATTATGTAAAATTAGTCGAGGCTAGTATTCAAGAGCTTGATCTTATGCCAATGAAATAGTTGATAACTACTATCTCTGTTTTGATTTACTTGACATACCTATAGAAAACAATTATTAATATAGTGACTTTATCATACTGCATCTATCATATTTAGTATTTCAAATGATTTGGAGAATAAGTAATTTAAGAAAAAAGGTAAAACATGAAAAAAAGAATTTATATTATCCTGAATTGTTAAAAGTGCTGTGTAAAAATAAGATTAAATTATAAAAATAGTGAAAAGTAATTCTGAACGGAAAGAGTATAAGATTTCAAGTTCAAATTTTCAGCAGAAAACATATCAGACAATATTCTTTCTATCTGTTCAAGTCTTGATAGATAAAGTAACTTAGTAATACATGTTATTAATAAAAGATGATAAATACCCCGTAAAGTTAATCGAAGTGTGTATAAATTGACTCGAACACTTGCAATTAATAATAATGAAAAAGAGATGTTCCTGACGCATCATAAATTACGTACAAGACAAGTGACCCCCCCTAAAAAGGAGAAAAATGGCTCCTAAGCACATGATGGGCAACCACAACTATTTTATGAAATATTCGTAAAGTAAAAGGCTACCACGTTTATTATATCTTTAAGGCTTTTTAAAGCATCTAAAGAATAATTTATATTATCAGCAAATTTAAGGCCAATAGGACTGTACCACTAGGGCTAACTTTCAGCCATTGCTCTATGCAAAAGCCAATGTGCTTGCCTCTGCTCCGGACCGGTCAGTGACGGAATTAAAAATTTTACTAAGAAGATTCAAAATATGTTATGAGGATCGCTAGTGACGGAATCAGAAGAGTCAAATCTTTCTAATGGTAGCTCCTTCACTCAAAGCCGGGTGTAATCGTTACAAGGGTTAATATGTGAAAATTATATACTTATTCATCTGAAAATTATATACTTATTCATCTCTTGGTTTCTAATCTGGACAAGTAAATGTGGAGGGAGGAAGTATTTTTCAACTGATCTGACGACATTCTATGTGTATACTCATCATATGTTATCATGCTACTCTAGTCAAAGAAGTCTATGGAATTAAGATCTCTTGGCCACTTACCAAATGAACAGAAGAAAATGTTCTTTTCAGATCTCTTATGTATAAAAATAAATATCTCTTCGTAAAAAACGACATAAAACTAGAACAAAATTTGTAAGTGGCCTACAAAACCAAGTTAACAAGGCAACTACATTAGTGGAGACCCAATTTAAGCCTAAGTTTTTCTCATTACCCAAGCAGGCAAATGCAATTACATGAAGGGAAACACAATTTAAGCCTAAGTTTGCTCATTTGAGTTAGCAAAGCAATTACATGAAGGGACAACCAATTTAACCCAAACATATGCAAAATTCTCCCATGTGGGGGACCTTATGTTAGGCAAAGGCATGTGATAACATACAGGAGTAAACAGTAAAGGCTTTTACAGCTCTTCTCTATACAATAATTGGCATTAGCTAGTAGGTACCACTACCAATGAGCTGCCTCGTTGATTTCAACCACTTATTACTTCATCCACTGAATATCATTTTATAGAATGATAAGCAAAGCTTGGACAAGGCACTTTCAACAGCCAATTATGAGGCTATGGAAATGAAAAAACAGAGTCGGATCAGATATGAGCGGGTTAAAAATAGGTTAAGACTAAAACGATCAAACACCTGACCCGCCTAAGTTTAATACGAGTAAATAATGGATTAAGTGCCGGATAATGTGTGTGTGTATATATAGTGTATAATTGTGGTTCTTTTGTGTTGGGAAAAAGAAAAAAGGATTGTTTGTGTGGAAGAGTTGGGGAGATATTGAGCTAGAAAATTCATGTTTCAGATCCTCATCAATGGAATTTTATAACCAATTTGATCAAACAGAAAACAAACATTCGACAAATGCACCAACTACAATGCACAGTTCTAACACTATCTCCCTCCGTTTCAATTTGTTTGTCCAATTTTGACTTGGTACGCCGTTTAAGAAATTAACGAGAACTTTTGGACCTTGTGATCTTAAATTAAAGAAATGTCGAATGTACCAAAATGTGTTTTAATCCTGTGGAAGTAAAGAGTTGTTAAAAAGGAAAAGAAGCATTTGTTTAATAGACTAAAAAGGAAGGTAGAGCAAACAAATTGAAGAGGAGGGAGTATGCAATTTTGAATCGACTAGAAGAATAAGTAAAAAGAGGTAAAATAAGATGATACAATAGTCATTTCTCTCTGGTTCCAAAATGAAGCAATTCAGTTTACACATCTTAATTTCTTGTACAACTTCTGGGCATTGATATATTTTTGGCATTAAAGTGAGATACACACATTAGTCATTGCTCACATAACTTCAACTCAAACTTCAACTATCACACACCGCTCTATCTAAACACCCATCACTAACGCGAGTGAAAAGCTTAGGGATCTGAAATACCTATCACTAACGTGAGTGAGAAGCTTAAAGTAAATGCATTAAGACTGCCTTCTTCTTTTCAGACGAGCACCACTTGGAGGTTGCTGTTGAAAGTTCGATGAGGGGGAGTAACTAATGTCAGGCACAAATACTGCACAGTCGAATGGATTCTGGTAAGTTTTGGGCCAGTAAAGTCCAGAGGCCGTAGGTGGGGAAGGAACTTGTGGCACTGCCCAAGATGTGTCCGGTACTTGACCCAAGCACTCATCACCGTCTAGTTCTTCATCGTCAACTCTTAAGAGTGAGGAAGAGTCTGACTCTCCAAGCTTGCCATTATCCCCTGATAGATTTTAATGCAAGAACTAAATTAGGAACCATGAACATAGTCCCATGCAAATTAACGATTATCTAGGTATATCCATGCATTCGACTTATATCAAAGAGGCTTAGATGGATTGAAAATTTCCACATAGCAAGAATGGCATATGGCGCAGAACCCAGTCCACTTGGGTTTCACTAATTTTGTCCAAGCCAAGTGACAATGAACAGACGAGTCGCCATTTACAGCAAAAATTATTGCTGTCAAACTCTTTGAATAAAATACCTTTGCCAACAAGTCCCCACCTTTGATGACAGTCGTATCTAGCAAATATATGGTCGGGAATGTAACTTCATATACTAAGCACACATAGAGACAATAACGTGACTGACAAGTGACACCTAGGTATATTTTTGTAGCATGACTGACCAAAACAAAAGACACGGCACAACAGCTAAAGCTGCTTTCGATTGTCACAACCCTGAGCAAGGTTGCTGATCCAGCCACATGCTAAAAATAATGGTGCGCCTTAGACTGTCTATATTGAACAACAATAGAGACTTAGAATTCCAAGCATTTGAGAGGCCCGAATTTACTTGGCGAAGTGCAAGACAACCAATATGGTAATACTCCAACAATCTTTAGTACTTATGGGTTTGTCATAAGGAAGGGGAGGGGCAAGTCCGTGGCAACATGTGTCTGTCCAATCAAAATATTGAATTGGGGGCTAACAATTATCCATTTCGCATAAAGTGGTCCTACCAAAAGACAGTCCAACCGTAAACTCATTTTTCCAGTTCCATGTCTTCAAATAAAGATTATTCTCTGGTTTCTTGTTGGGAAAATACACGCTGACAACTTAAACCCTTTAAGTATAGATATCAGGACATGCATGCCACACAACTGTGCAGGCAGGGATAGACTCCATCACGTATTTTTCACGTCTGGATGATCAGTCCAAATACAACCAGGTCCAAACGAAGGAGATATTAGAAATGTAGATGCTAATTAATGAAAGAACAAGTAATGAAAGGTAAGATCTAAACATACCTCAAACAATTAGTCATGTCATCCAATGTATCCATACTTCTGATTGAAATGCAGTCCAAGAAATTCAACTAATTTCCACTGTGCTATACTACAAAAAACAAAAGCTACGACTTAAACTGTACCTTAGATGTTCCATTGTCCATGTATCCATAGTTATGATTGAAATCATTCAGACCAATAAATTCATCAAACTGCCATTGCGGCATACTTCCAGCTTCAGAACCTCCAGAAAAGGGAGACTTAGTAGGAGCAAAATCCCCAACCCCACTAGCCTGGGGAGGTAAAACTTTGTTAATTTGAGCATCCAATGATACTGGGGCATTTCGTTTAAAAAGTGAAGCAGATTCTGGCTCAGAAACCTTCTGAATGGACTGCGATGTCCCTGCGGATGACGCACCACCAGGATCTACAGGTTCAAGTCCTACTTTCACTCCAGTCAGCAAAAATCTTTGGTGAACTGCGACATGAGGATTAGCTGTGTGAATAGCAATATCACATTTTGGGCAAAGTAAAGCCCGATCCTCGAGACAAAAGAAATAGCCAACTGTTTCCTGCACAAATAGAATCCTTTCATCAATATTTAGAATAGTATGAGTTTAAACTGGAGATAAGACCAACTTCTAAAAAAATTGATAGATAAATAAAATAAACATGTATCATATACATCTAACGTCACGCTGAAGCATAGAAGAGAATGACTTCCATTAGAAGGTAGCTAAATTTTATAAACTTGGGAGAATATAAATGTTTTGGCTCCACAAAGGAAAAGGTAAATAAGAACCTTAGCCATCAAATCAAATCTCCAGAAGAAAAAAATGAGATCACTTTTGCTATGCGTAACTTCTGCTTCATGCTACTGTATGAGTCGAACTAACAACCACAAATTCCTCAGGGTGATTAATATCAGCAATTACATATTACTTACAAAATATATCTGCAATTACATAAGAATAGAAGCCCAGTAAAGTTCATGATTTGATATCATGAAGCACACTCCAGATGCTTGCATAAGCATTACAGAGGCTAAGGTAACTAAACCTTAACCACCATTCTCTTCATTTCTTGTTAAAAAGGAAATTATACTTTGAGAAGTGGATCGCCTTAGAGAAGGTGGTTGCAAAAGCTAACTGGAGAAATCATTATGGTTAATGCTCAACCTCAAAATGTTTTTCTTCACAGGCAAAAGACTACAAATGATTTTCCAACTAGGTCCTTTTTTCAGAGAAGATGACATTTTGTACTATAAACCAGCACTTGGGTAGTACTTAAAACCCCTTTACAAATAGAAAGCATTTATGTAAAACAGTAAGAGCTCCTCAATCCTAGCAAGATTCTAAAACGTCTACGCTAGCTTCTGCATCTACAGGGGAACTCTTAGTACACCAAAAACGCAATAACCAAATACAATCTGTTTTAATCTCTGTCATGTGCTACTTTTATCTTCAAAACACCGGGCCTTCCTCTCCTTCCAAATAGTCCACCAAATACTTGCCGCAATGGTTCTTGTACCTCCTATTCTTTGCTCCAATCCCAGCTTCCTCCCAGCTAGAGAGAGTGTCAACAATCTTACTAGTGACTCTGCGGTGCAAAACAGATGGCAAACTGTTTCAGCTGCCTCACCACATAAGCAACAGTGTGGGACTAAAATGATATTTCTCTTTCTCAAGTTTTCATGTGTCAGTACAGCCTCCTTAGACAGTAGCCATGAGAAGCATGCCACCTTCAGAGGAGTTCTGGCTTTCCAAACTTGTTTCCATGGCCACTTAAAAGTCTGTGGCAGGGTCATGTTCAGAAACTTGTACCTTGAACTTACTTTGTAAACACCTTTGCTATCTCCATTCCACCATAGTCTTTGCTCCAATCCCAGCTTCCTCACAGCTAGAGAGTGTGTCAACAATCTTACTAGGCATCGTCCAATGTATGCCTCTGAGATTGATGAAAATCTTCCATAATTGGTCAGTGACACTGCAGTGCAAAAACAGATGGCAAACTGTTTCAGCTGCCTCACCACATAAGCAACAGCGTGTGACTAAAATGATATCTCTCTTTCTCAAGTTTTCATGTGTCAGTACAGCCTCCTTAGCTAGTAGCCAGTGGCGGAGCCATATTGAATTCAGGGGGTTCGGATCGGAAAATTATACTATTTTTACATGGTCAAAATTATTTTTATGTATATATAGTAGATGTTGAGAAGGGGAGCCTTGGAGTAATTGGTAAAGTTGCTGCCATGTGATCAGGAGGTCACGGGTTCAAGCTTTGGAAACAACCTTTGGCAGAAATGCAAGGTAAGGCTGCGTACAATACACCCTTGTGGTGGGGCCCTTTCCCGGACACCGCGCATAGCGGTAGCTTAGAGCACTGGATTGCCCTTTTTTATATAGTAGATGTTGAACCCCTTCGACTAGTCCGTATATTTACTTCTGAACCCCCTCAATGAAAATTCTGACTCCGCCACTGCTAGTAGCCATGAGAAGCATCCCACCTTCAAAGGAGTTCTGGCTTTCCAAACTTCTTTCCATAGCCACTTTAAAGTCTGCGCCAGGGTCATGTTCAGAAACTTGTACCCTGAACTTACTTTGTAAACCCCTTTGCTATCTCCATTAGTCATTCAAGTTTCTTCGGAAAGTTAGTTCCCAACCATGAGGAGACCACATGTCCGCTACAGATTTTCCAACTAGGTCCTTGACTCACAATAGACGATCCAAGAAGTAATCATTACGAGTTTTCCTACTTGATATGTATAATAGACCGGTTCTTCTGATGATCACGTGTTTAAACTGAATTCTATCATTACATTTCAAGTTCCAGTTTCATTCCTATAAAAATGGGGCACTCGAGTTCCAGTTTCATTCCTATAACATGGGGCACTCAATAATGCATTTCCGTATATCTTATAAACAGATGCTAAGAAACTTCTCTAAACAGAAAAGTACGAAGCTATCACCTCTTACTTATTATCTACCTCTTACTTAATATCTAGTGGTGTGTTATCCCATTTTGTTGTTTGTCTTTATGTTTTCTGCCTGTTATCCTGTAATTTGTCATGAGCCGGGTGTCTATTGGAAACAACCTCTTTACTTCATCTGAGGTAGAGGTATGTAGAGGTATGGATTGTGTACGCTTTACCCACCCCAGACCCCACTTTGTGGGAATACAATATGTTGTTGTTGTAGCAGCACTCACGGATCAAGAATTAAATAAACCATAGTATCAACAAAACCAAATAACAACAACAACAACACTTTATTTCCAAACCAGTTGTGGTGCGCTATACGAATCCTCATTTTTTCATTAAGTTCATTTCATATCATCAATAAACCAAATATCTATGAATAATTCATGTAACTTACAAAACAAATAAGTCAAAAATCACGACTTCATCTATGATTATTTACGCTATTATTCCCTTAATTTCTTTTTATTTAGCCGCTATACCAAAAATAAATATTTAATTTTACTTCTCCATTTTAGCAAATCAATAGAGTTTTATTACTTTTTTCCCGCAGTAACTTTAGTATTATATAGCCCCTCTATTTCATATTATTGGCCCTTGATACTAAAAATAGTTGTTTCAATTTGTTTGTCTAATTTATGAAATCAATAGAATTTTATTATATTTTTTTAATCCTTAGCCTTAAATAACTAGATAACATAGTGTATATAACTTCAGAGTTCTAAAGCATCATTAATAAAGTTAGTTTAATAAAATACACCTCTAATTAACGCTTTCTTAAAAGGTACATTAGTTCACAAGGGGCCAGGTAATATAAAATAGAGGGAGTAAAGAAAACATATTGCTCGTTCCAAAATACTTATTAGTACTTTCTTTTTTGAGAGTCAAAAAGTATGAGCTTCAACCAACATTTTAAGATTGTATTTATTCATCAAATTGATTATATGAGGAAAAAAATGAAATTTATAGTACTTTTTATATAGTTTTTGAATATATCAAATTTCAATTTTAAAATATTAAATTAATCTAATCAAATTAGCTTTGAGAATTAGTCAATTTAACTCTCAAAAAACAAAACTGACAACTATTTTGGAACAGAGGAAGTACCGTCTCCGTTCATTTTTATTTATCATGTTTTACTTTTCCATAGTCAAACTTCATGAACTTTGACCGATATTTAAAAGATGTATTTATCCATCATATTGATTTGAGAAAAACCACAATTCATCATACTTTTCATATAGTAGTTTTTAAATATCTACATTTCAATCTAATCAAATTTTATCTTTGAAAATTATTCAGACTCTCGAGATGCAAAACATGACATCCATTTAGAACAGAGGGAGTAGTATTTAAATTTAGAGTTACAAAATAATATTATTATTATTATTTGATATCTCCTCGACTAATTTCACGGATACTTGCTACCTCCCACCAGCAACAGGTACCAATAACTCTGTCCATCAAGGCTAGAACAAATAGAAAGAAATCACCGAAGGTTTGTCTTCATGGTACTCGACTCAACTTTAATGAACCACTAGTTCACATCCTTGGGTGCAGTTACAAAGTATTAATAAAATCAATTTAGTAAAATACAACTCTAATCTAGCGTCAGGTCAACAATAACCAAAGTAATATAAAACAAAGGGCGGAACATATTTTAAGAAAATAAGGAGAGTAGAAATATTACTATATAATATACCTGGCAGATGTCACACATGGGCATAGATGAAGAAGAAGCAGATAAAGGAACTCTCTGATGTTTACTAGCTAACTTATTAGCAGCATGAACTTTCTCATCACATGACCAACACAGCGCTGCCTCATCTGCACAGCACAAAACATTCGCCTCCGCAACCTCACATACGTTACACTGAATCTTCATCACCTCTTCACAATACTCTAGCTAGCTAGCTAACCACAAGATATCTTTGTTTAATATTGACAAACAAAGACGAGCAAAAGATCTGAAACCAAGACGCAAGTGGGTTTAAGCAGTAAATGAATGGAATAACGGTGAGTTGCAGTAGGGAAATGGAATTTGTTTTTTGATTTTTTAAGTATTTGTAGGGGTTTGATTTTGGGGGAAAAAAAGTAATGGTTGATTTTGAAAGAACGTGTCGGGTTTAGAATGGTGACCCGCTGAGCTGGATGGACGTGGGTGGGGGGTATTGTTGGGGATTTTATTAGGATTATGTCCCAATGATCTTTGTTAGAGTGTTTTTTGGGATTTAATATTGGATTTTGATAGGTAATCCATAATCATATAAATGTCAATATCATGGTTCCACTAAGAAACCAAGAAATAATATCTATTAATCTGGAAAGTTTTTTTTTTTTATTTTTATGGAAATTAAAAGAAATATTAGAAGTTAATTTATATTTGATTATTGATTATATATGTGTTATATCATTACTGAACTAATAAGATATTGGTTCGACATTCCTCGATTGTCAACTGAGTTATCCAATACAAAAATTGAAATCAATTACGAAGTGTAGCTTTCATGTACTCAACCAGTGACTTATCGTCCTATGGCCTGAACCCGTCGATGCTATTGTTGATGTCGGTGTAGAATAAGTTTCGCAGGCTATAGCAATGGTAGTTGGAATGACCGGTGACAAGAAACATAGTTTGATGCAAAGAAATTAAGAAGTGTAGCTTTTATGTACTCAGCCAGTGACTTATCATCCTATGGCCTGAACACGTCGATGTTATTATTGATGTCGGTTTAGAAAAAGTTTGGCAGGCTATAGCAATGGTACTTCGAAAATGACCGGCGATGATAGATAAATATTTGTTATGCAAAGAAATTTAAAGTAAAGTAGTATTATTAATTAACAGATGAGAGCGGGTAGAGAACACAAGTAGCTTGAATTTAATGGGTTTGAGTTATTATTAATTCACTAACACTTAATTCAATATCGATTATTAAATAATATTTTTTAATTTAATTATCGATTATGATTCGATATTGAACACTCGTTAAATCAAATATTAATAGTCAAAACGGAATACAGCAATTGCGTACTCAAGTTGTTTGCAAGAAAAAATATTCTCCTAGATGGAATCTCTACTAAAAGGTTTGATATTGTAATGATTGGCACTGAAATTACCTTTCAAATCTATATAAGAATCTTTTTATTTGGCAAGATTTTGATTCTTTTTAATCTCTCGACAATATAAATATCAAATAACTTTGTTTATTAAAGAAAAATTGCACTATATCCCTCGAAGAGTTTATTATTCTCTTTGTCTGAGCTTTCAAAGATGTACCGATCATAGACATCTGACCAAGATAAATCCGGAGCGACAAACTCAACTGAGCAGGCGTTGGCAGAAAAGATCAATCTCTGACCTCCCTTTTAGAATACTACATATTGCTTCAACTAAGTCATCCTTATCCTTATTGGTGGCAATGAGAAGTTATTAATTTAAAATCGTACTCGTTTAATCTATAAAAAGAGAGTCTTAGAGTAACTGATAAAGTTATTTTCATGTGACCAGGATGCCACAAGTTCAAGCCTTGGAAACAGTCTTCTACAAAAATACAATATAAGGCTAAATACAATATAAGGCTACATACAATACACCCTTGTGGTGAGCCTCGGTACTTTAATACACCGAACTGTCCTTTTTACTCGTTTAACCTATACTATAGAAGTCTCATTTATCATTCTACATATCCTAACAATTAGTTGTATATATCTACTAGGTCACATATAATATCTAACTATTGTCCGTCCTTCCTAAAAAATAAAGTTGATTCTATGCTAGTGGAAGACACAATAGCTTTGATGAGACCGACACACAATTTAGTGTGTGCGCCAACCTGAATATCTCGTTGCTTTGTTATGTTCCATATCTATCTGTTTCCAACATAATTTAATTCATAAAAAATAAACTTCAGCCACAAATAAAAATATAAAAAATAATAATAATTTTATTGATAAATGATGGAGGTACAAATCTGTTCCTCCCTTGATTCTTCTCTCTTGATTTACTCCGTAATTCGAGGGCCATCAGTAGCATATTTCTCGAATGTATGAAGATTTGGATATGAATTTATCCATAATTCGAGAGTCGTTAGTGGCGTATTTCTCGAACGTAGAAACATTTGGATTTGATCTCCATTGGAGGGTTTGTCTTCTTGATGTAATTGATTATCAAGAAGAGAGGATTTTGATCTTTATGAATATCCCATGAATTTATTGGGACTTTTCAGATCTTTGATCTCTTTATGAATATCCCATGAATTTGTGGGATCTGGAGATGCCTCCTTAAGGGAATATTTGCCCCTTTATATAGGCATAATTCAAAGTTTAGGGTAAACTAGACTCTAAAAATCCTAACAGAATTTGAATTCTTTTTGTAGAGTCCCACAAATTTTAGATGTTTACAAATGCCCTCTACTTCAAGGCTTGTCGAATTGTAGACTTGACGATGAGTCTTGAAGTATGCGGCTACAGATTTGCAAATATGATTTATGAAAGAAGAGATGAAGGGCAGATTTTGTCTTACTGGGCGTGCCAATTTGTTTCCAACATAATTTAATTCATGGAAACAAATTTTGGCACGCCCAGTAGGATGATCTCTACCTCTCATCTCAACTTTTCAGACTTCAAAGTTTAAGAATAATGAAATCACTTCCAAGAAGATTAATTCTCAATCAACTGCTTTCAAGGCTGCTGATTCAAGGTTCTCTGCCGAAGTGGAAAGTATCCTTGGTGTTACTTTTGGAAGTTTAGGAGCTGTCATAAGGAGCAAGGCAGGCTTGCTAGGACAACAAACACATCTAGTGTCGTCTGCGCCAACTTCAATTTTTGGATCTTCAACCCCAAAAGGAACGAAGTCCCAAACAAGTGCTTTGGAAGGAGGAAGCAGTGTTGCGGAATTGCTTAAGAAGACTCTTGCTCTACTTGAGCATTCTAGTTCCAAATACTCTGGCGCAAAGAGCGATGGTCGTTCAACAAATGCGTCATCTCCACTTACACCACATAAGCTAAGTACTTCAAAGATCAACTTATGTGATAATTCGTGTTACTCTCCAACATCTTCGGTGATCATGCAAGCAATGGTAACTGATGCCTCGTCTATGGAGGAGCAGCTTGCGAATCTGACAAAGGCAATTGAAGGCCTAAACAACTATGTTCAGAATCAAGAGGCTAGGATTGATAAAATAGTGGATAGGGTGGAAGGCTTGATAGATGAAAAATCTAGCCATGCGCCGGAAAAAGCTCCAGAGGTTCATGAGATAGAAAATCCTATGAAACAAACAACATCGACTAAAGAGATGCAAGTTTCTGCTGAGGGAATGATCCCGATTAGGAAATTGAGGGAATTTATTGAAGGGACCCTCAAAGACAAGTATGATATTGTCACTAAGTCTTCCCTTGCATATGCCAAGCCTTACACTGCAAGAATAGATAGCCTCAAAATGTCTGCTGGCTATCAACCCCCCAAATTTCAACAATTTGAGGGCAAAGGTAGCCCAAAATAAAATGTCGCACACTTTGTCGAGATATGTAATAATGTTGGAACTTACGGTGACTATCTTGTCAAACAGTTTGTTCGTTCCCTAAAGGAAAGGCCTTTGATTGGTATATGGATCTCGATCCTAACTCCATCGATAGTTGGTAGCAATTTGAACATGAGTTCCTGAATCGCTTTTATAACACAAGGCGTACAGTGAGCATGGTAGAGCTCACAAATACTCGGCAAAGAAAGGACGAACCAGTCATTGACTTCATCAATCGATGGAGACATACTAGCCTAAACGGTAAAGATAGGCTCAGCAAAGCTTCTGCGATAGAGATGTGTATCCAAAGAATGCACTGGAGTCTTCTCTACATCTTGCAAGGCATTAATCTAAAATCCTTTGAAGAGTTAACTATTCGTGCTCACGACATGGAGTTGAGCATGTCTTCTGCTGGAAAGGAATGAGCGCCTATCCATGACCCTCGAAGGGAAAAGGATAAGCAAGAACCCAAGAGATGGGGTAAGTTTGTCCCCAAAAATGATAACAAAGAATCCATGAATGTTGATGTGTCTCCTGTGAAAGTCACCACAAAGGTGAGCAAGAAGCAAAGTGTAAAGACGACTTCTGGAGCACGTCCAAATCAGAAAACGTTAAAAGAGATGCAAGAAAATGAATATCCCTTCCTTGATTCTGATGTTGCTGAGATTTTCGATGAACTCCTTCAATATAAGCTCATCAAACTCCCAGAGATGAAGCGTCCCAATGAAGCCGAAAGGACCAATGACCCTAATTATTGCAAATATCATAGGCTCATAAGTCACCCTCTGGAGAAATGCTTTGTATTTAAAGATAAAGTTATGCAACTAGCAAAAGAGAAGAAAATCTTCTTCGACGATGAGACAACCAGTTCTCATCAAATTTCTATCACTTTTGGCTCGCTCGACCCAGTTAAAATTTGTGTCAAGGAGCATAATGAGGAGATATTAGAGCCTGACAAGTCTTCGGTTGATGAAGACGATGATGAAGGTTGGACTCTAGTAGCTAGACGCAAACGTAAGAAGATGAATTTGCGAAAGAAGACGTATGAGCAGCCAACCAGAAGGAAAGTGGTGAAGAAACTAAGGAAACAGAAGTTGGTTGCACTTCCAAAAAGGACAAGGGTGACGGAGCTTCACCGTCAGAAACCTCGGCATCGTGTAACTTTAGAGGAATTCTTACCGAGTTAGTTCCGCAATAAGACTGCCCAAGTAAACCTTAAAGCATCTTGTTTTAATACCGCCAAAGAGGGGGCAAAGAGTGAGAATCTACCCATGAAAGTTCTTTCATCTTCTGAAAGGTTGGCTGAAACTCTTGGCGAAGAGGCACATGTGTGTGATACAAAAATCACATTTACAAATAACGATCTTCTGCTTGGTGAGACCCCACATAACCATCCCTTATACATGGTGGGTCAAATTCTAGGAAAGAAGATCAATAGAATCTTGATAGATGAAGGATCTGGAGTCAATATCCTGCCTATCCGTACGATGAAGGAGCTTGGCTTTGCTACTAGTGAACTGGACGAAAGTCGTATAATGATCCAAGGCTTCAACCAAGGGGGACAAAGGGCCATGGGATGTATCAAGTTGGGGATTAGTATGGATGATTTTCAATTAAACCCATTGATGCATGTGATCGATGCCAAAACTTTATACAATGTATTGCTTGGTAGGCCTTGGATGCACGGGAATAAAATTATCTCGTCCTCTTACTATCAATGCTTGAAGTATCTCAAAAATAGAGTGGAAAGAATGATAGTCGCCGATGATAAGTCATTCACTGAAGCTGAGTCACATTTTGCCGATGCAAAATTCTACTTAAAGAATCATATTGTAGATGAGAAAAGGATTGAAGATGTTACCAAGACCAAGTGTGACAATCTTGCATCTAAGAAGGTCGCGGTAACTATAAAAAAATTCATCAACAGGAAGTCTTTCTTCACTTTAAATAAAGAAAGCGTCGCTCCTACGAAGAAGAAGGCAACTCCTGTTCTTCGCTACGTACCAAAGGTAAAGAAAGAGGAAGATCACTCACCTGATGCCCAAAATAATGTGCTAAAGGGGCTAACTTTACCTGTCAGAAAGATTGATGCAATAAATCCATCCTTAAGGCCACTTGGGGAATCTGTGGCTCAAAATCTGCCACCAGATATGGCACTCCCTACGAAGCGTACAAAAGAGGGCTTTGATCCAAATACATATAAGCTATTTGTAGAGGCTGGATACAATCCTAATGAGCCATCAAGGTTGGGCAAACTTCCATCGAAGGTTAACACCAGGCAAGCACGTAAAGAACTAGGATACACGTAGCCACCTCTAATTCGCATCTCCATAAGAAGGGCAGTCAGTAATTACATCCCTTTGGAAGAAGAATCCACTGCCGCTAACAAAAGACCCTCTGTATTTGATCGACTTGGAGAATAAACTGCAAGAACTTCTGTGTTCGAAAGGTTAGGTCCTATAAATAAGAAGAAAAACAACAAATGTCAAAGAAGTTGTCAAAGCACGATGTTGCACTCTTCATTTAAAATCTAGAAGGATTTCCAAAGTTTGATTCCTTCTAGAATGAAGCTATAGACGGAACTGGTAGTTTTATGCAATGAGGTATTAAAATCAAAGAAGCATACTATGGTTTATAGTAAGCAACGCAAAGAAGATGAAGAGAGTGTTGCTCCTCATATCATGTTACGACCCAGAACGAAAAAGATGTCTCATCTCAAATAAAGGTTAATGAAGAGATAGAAGATGTCTTCTGGTGTTATCATATATCCATCAATGACGATGATCCTCAAGAGGAATAATATACTGGAGATGCTCCATCACAACTTGAAGAAGGAGTAAAGGCCACAATAGATCCCTTAAAGGAAGTTAATCTTGGAACCGATGTAAAACCAAGACCAACTTACTTGAGTGCGTCTCTAGAAGTAGAGGAGGAAATCGCTTATATGAACATACTCAAAGAATATATAGATGTCTTTTCTTGGAGCTATAAAGAAATGCCTGGCTTAGATCCAAAAGTAGCAGTCCATCAGTTGGCGGTCAAGCATGGTGTTCGTCCTGTTAAGCAAGCCCAAAGACGCTTTAGGCCGGAGTTAGTTCCATTAATTGAAAATGAAGTTAATAAACTCATTGAAGCTGGCTTTTTTCGTGAAGTCAAATATCCCACGTGGCTTTCAAGTATTGTTCCAGTAAGAAAGAAGAATGGCCAAATTCGAGTTTATGTCGACTTTTGAGACCTCAACAACGTCTACCCTAAGAATGACTTTCCAATTCCCATAACAAAGTTGATGATTGATGCCACCACTGGTTATGAGGCAATGTCCTGTATGGATGGTTCATCCAGCCATAATCAAATCCGCATGGCACCAAAGGATGAAGAACTCACTGCATTTCGTACGCCCAAAGGTATTTATTGTTATAAGGTGATGCCTTTTGGTTTGAAGAACGTTGGCGCCACTTATCAAAGGGCTATGCAGAACATATTTGATGGTCTACTCCATAAAAATATTGAATGTTGTGTAGATGATCTAGTGGTGAAGTCAAGAAAGAGATGCGACCACTTAAAAGACCTAAAAATGGTATTCAAGTTGCTTCGAAGATATCAACTTAGGATGAATCCTTTGAAGTGTGCATTTGGAGTTACTTTCGGAAAATTTCTTGGCTTCATTGTGCGACACCAAGGAATTAAAATTGATCAAGCTAAGGTTGATGCAATTTTGAAGATGCCCGAGCCTCGAGATATTCATGAGTTAAAAAGCCTTCAAGGAAGGCTAGCATATTTAAGGAGGTTCATCTCAAACCTGACCAGAAAATGTCAACTATTTAGTCGTCTCATGAAGAAGGACACTCTCTTCGAATGGGACCAAGCTTGTAGTAATGCCTTTGAGAGTATCAAATCATACTAAATGAAGCCATCAATTCTTGCGGCACCCATACCTGGGAAACCATTGATACTCTACATCGCGGCACAAGAAAGGTCAGTTAGAGCACTCCTGGCTCAAGAAAATAGTGAAGGCAAGGAAAACTCTCTTTACTATTTGAGCAGAATGATGACGCCGAATGAGCTAAAGTATTCTCAAATTGAAAATTTATGTTTGGCATTAGCCTTCTCGATTCAAAAGATAAAGCACTACTTTCAGGCTCATGTTGTTCGGCTTATCTTGAGGGCAAATCCCATCAAGTTTGTAATGTCGAAATCAGTCCTTACTGACCGACTTACAAGATGGTACCTTAATTTCAACAATTTGAGATTGTGTATGTTCCCCAAAAGGCTGTAAAGGGACAAACATTGGCTGACTTTTTGGCAGACCACCTGATACCTGATGATTGGGAACTGAGCGATGAACTTCCTGATGAAGATGAAATGGTCATTGAAGCTATAGCCCCATGGAAGATGTACTTTGATGGTGCTGCACATCGAGATGGAGCTAGTGCCGATGTAGTGTTCGTTACTCCACAAGAAGAGGTCATCTCATACTCTTTTACTATAAAAAATCGTTGCTCTAATAATGTTGCTGAATATCGAGCTTTAATACTTGGAATTGAGATGGCAGTTGACATGAAACAACTGTAAGTACGAGTCTTTGGTGACTCCCAATTGGTGATCAAGCAGCTTTTGGGAAGCTATGAAGTCAGAAAGCCTGAGCTACGACCATATCATGATTATGCACAAAAGTTGATGGGGTGGCTTGGAGAAGTAACCCTCCAACATGTGCCAAGGAGAGAAAATAACAAGTTGATTCCCTAGTTGCTCTAGCCTCAACCCTGACTCTTCCAAATCAGACCCAAGTTATTGTCCGCCAAGAATGGGTAGTACCACCGTCAGATGAGGATGTGGAAAACAAAGTTGAATACCTCGTTGCCGTGTCTGAAGCTATAAAAGAAGATTGGCGAGAACCTATCATTGATTACTTATGTTATGGGATAATTCCAGAAAATCCAAGGAGAAAGACTGACATTCGTCATCGTTCACCTCACTTTCTTTACTACAAAGACACACTGTACAGAAGATCATTTGAAGGAGTACTCTTACGGTGTTTGGGAGTGGAAGAAGCAATTCAAGTTTTGCAAGAAGTGCACTCGGGATTTTGTGGATCACATCAGTCTGGACCGAAGCTCCATTTTCATATTAAAAAAATGAGATATTATTGGCCAACGATGGTGAAAGATTTCTTGGACTAGGCTAGAAGATGCAAAGCTTGTCAATTCCATGCAAATTTCATACATCAACCTCCAGAGGTACTACATCCAACTGTAGCGTTTTAGCCATTCATGCTTGGGGAATGGATTTTATTGGTCCACTACCAAAGTCTTCTGGTGGACACTTATACATCTTGGCCGCGACAGATTACTTGTCAAAATGGGCCGAAGTTGTCGCTCTCAAGGAAGTAAAGAAAGAAAATATTGCGAACTTCATCCGAGTGAATATCGTCTACCGCTGTGGAATCCCTCAATATATAATAACTGACAATGGCAAGCCGTTTGATAACAAACTGATGAATAAGATTTGTGATCTCTTTGGCTTCAAGCAGCGCAAGTTTTCTATGTACCATGCTGCCGCTAAAGGTCTAGCTGAAGCCTTCAATAAGACTTTATGCAACTTGTTGAAGAAAGTCGTCTCTAAATCTAAATGGGACTGGAATGAGCGAATGGAAAAAGATTTATGGGCGTATAGGACAACTTACCGTACACCGACGCAAGCAACTCCATACTCACTTGCTTTTGAAGTTGAAGCAGTCCTGCCAATTGAGCGTCAGATACCCTTTTTGAGACTGGCTATTCAAGAAGGTCTCACCGATGAAGAAAATGCTAAGTTGCGTCTTGCGGAGTTAGAAGCTCTTGATGAGAAGAGGCTGGAGGCTCAACAAAATCTTGAATGCTATCTAGCCCGGCTATCTCGTTCTTTCAACAAAAGGGTTCTCTTGAGGTGCTTCCAAGTTGGAGATCAAGTCCTTGCAGTAAGAAAGCCCATTATCACTTCTCATAAGTCTGGGGGCAAATTTAGCTCAAAGTGGGATGGACCATATGTCATACAAGAGGCATATTCAAATGGTGCTTATAAGCTTGTCGATGCAGATGGCGTGAGGGTTGGCCCCATCAACGCCAAGTTCTTGAAGAAATACTATCCTTGAAGGAAGACGACACTCCTTAAGGCACGAGTATAAACTGCATGTACACTCCTTAAGGCACGAGTATGAATTGCATGTCTACTCCTGGCCCGCAAGAGTATAAACTTTGAACGGCTAAAAAAAATCATCAAACAAATGTCCGCTAGGTTGAAAACCTCGAAAGAGATGGCCTAGGCAAAACTTTGGACACAATAAAAAATATATAAAAAAAAATTACTCACCCAGAACTACGTTGTGACTTGATCCTCTTAATTGAGGTACGTAGGCGCTTGGAATTTTATTCTGAGTTCAGTTGCATGAGTGTCAAAAAAAAATGTTCCTGCATATCTACCATATGGATACCAAGTATGAGAACATTCTAATTCAATTTTGGACTCACTCCACGTATTGATGGCTCAATGGGGGCAAACTCTAATGAAATATGAGCTTCATTTACATAAGATGAAGTCTCTAAAATCCCCAAATTCAAAAGTTGAACCACTCAAAACGCCAAATTTGAGAGTGAAAGTTGACAAAATTTCTAATTCTTCAAATCAAGGTCTCTAACAGGTTTATCCTTAAAAGGATCTCAAAA
>NC_061117.1:218613822-218614569 GCF_002878395.1 Capsicum annuum | reverse complement strand
TTTGCACCTTAAGCTGGCCTCTCGCGGGTTTATACTTAAAAGGATCTCAAAAGTTCCATGCCTTAAGGTGGACAAAATTTGTCCCTTTGCACCTTAAGATGGCCTCTTGCGGGTTTATCATTAAAAGAATCCCAAAAGTTTCATGCCTTAAGGTGGACAAAATTTTTTCCTTTGCACCTTAAGATGGCCTCTCGCTGGTTTTATCCTTAAAAAGATCTCAAAATTTCCATGCCTTAAGGTGGACAAAATTTGTCTCTTTGCACCTTAAGTTGGCCTCTAACAGGTTTATCCTTAAAAGGATCTCAAAATTTTCATGCATTAAGGTGGACAAAATTTGTCCCTTTGCACCTTAAGCTGGCCTCTCACAGATTTATCCTTAAAAGGATATCGCAATGTTTATGCCTTAAGGTGGACAAGATTTGTCCCTTTGCACCTTAAGTTGAACATTGAAAAGGGCCCATACTTAAAGAAAATCACTGCACCATCTTCAAGTAAAATTGGTCGGACTTAAGGTGACGGAGGTGAAGTTAAACTCTCGCACCTTAAGTCGATGTCCACCATCTTCAAGTAAAATTGGTCGGACTTAAGGTGACGGAGGCGAAGTTAAACTCTCGCACCTTAAGCCGATGTCCACCATCTTCAAGTACAGTTGGTCAGACTTAAGGTGACGGAGGCGAAGTTAAACTCTCACACCTTAAGTCGATGTCCACCGTCTTCAAGTAAAATTGGTTGGACTTAAGGTGACGG
>NC_061117.1:218610303-218610822 GCF_002878395.1 Capsicum annuum | reverse complement strand
ACTTAAGGTGACGGAGGTGAAGTTAAACTCTCGCACCTTAAGCCGATGTCCACCGTCTTCAAGTAAAATTGGTCGGACTTAAGGTGACGGAGGCGAAGTTAAAATCTCGCACCTTAAGCCGATGTCCACCGTCTTCAAGTAAAATTGGTCGGACTTAAGGTAACGGAGGCGAAGTTAAACTCTCGCACCTTAAGCAGATGTCCATCGTCTTCAAGTAAAATTGATCGGACTTAAGGTGACGGAGGAAAAGTTAAACTCTCGCACCTTAAGTCAATGTCCATTGTCTTCAAGTAAAATTGGTCGGACTTAAGGTGACGGAGGCGAAGTTAAACTCTCGCACCTTAAGCCGATGTCCACCATCTTCAAGTAAAATTGGTCGGACTTAAGGTGACAGAGGCGAAGTTAAACTCTCGCACCCTAAGCCGATTGTTGCATATTGCTATCTGTTTCAATGCTCCAAAAAAAAAAAAAGAAACAAGAAAGAAAGCAAAAACACAAATAGAAAGGACGTTACCTATC
>NC_061117.1:218481028-218610203 GCF_002878395.1 Capsicum annuum | reverse complement strand
CGGACTTAAGGTGATGGAGGCGAAGTTAAACTCTCGCACCCTAAGCCGATTGTTGCATATTGCTATCTGTTTCAATGCTCCAAAAAAAAGAAGAAGAAACAAGAAAGAAAGCAAAAACACAAATAGAAAGGACGTTACCTATCAAAGCGTTGTGATCTTAAAAGTTGTATATCACCAACTTGGATTGAGACAAGATGCCTTGATGAGAATAAAGCCCTCAAAATCTGGTTTGAGGAAATAAAAACGCCCTTTGGTGGTGATGGTCCCACATCAAGAAATAAATTATTTGATGAGGTAGTGCAAATCTGGAATCCTCTGTCAAGATGGACTTCAAAAACATCATCTAGAACAATAAAAAGGGTGTTAAAATCCAAATTTTTGATATGTTATACATGCGTGTTTTCGGCATCTATAGGATTAAGCGGATCATAATTTCAATACTCTCACATTGAGATATAATTTTTTTTGGTGATGTCACGTAAATTTGAAATTGTTGATGCATCAAAACTCAATGTTGATTTTGAGATAACACCTGAAAATATTTCAATTGTATTAAATTATGAATTTTGGATATGTTATAGATCTTTGTGTCTAGTTTCACAAAAATCAAGCGGCTTGTGATTTCATCTTTCCTACTTCAAGATATGAAAGGTTTAGTAAAGACGCGCAGATCTGAAATTTTCAGCATGATAAAATTCAAGGCTAACTTCAAAAAATTATCGAGAATTATATTGAAGGAATTTGAAGCTGAATTTTGGATATGTTATATATCTCGAAGTCTAGTTTCTGGACTATCAAACGGTTCATGATTCCGATATTTCTATAATTAGATATGAATTTTCTACCACTAACATGGTGTGCTGAAAAAAAAGTGACGAAAATAAGAGAAAAGTATGAGGAAAAGAAATTACCTCAATATTGTTGATGGCTTGAAAACCTCAAAATTGATATTGAAAAAGTGGAGAAACTACCTCCTTTTATAGAGTTGTAGGATGGATGTTTCCTTCTCTAATATAAATTCATATTGGAATAATTTTCATCTCCAAATTCAAATCGGAGATTGTTTCCTTCTCCAATATAAATTCAGATTGGAATAATTTCCATCTCCAAATTCAAATTGGAGATTGTTTCCTTCTCCAATATAAATTCAGATTGAAATAATTTTTATCTCTAAATTCAAATTGGAGATTGTTCTCTTTTTCCATACGAATTCAAATTGGGGGTTATTTCCTTCTCCCATACAAATTCAAATTGGAGGTTAATTTCCTTCTTCCATACAAATTCAAATCGGAGGTTGTTTCCTTTTCCCATACAAAGTCAAATTGGAGGTTGTTTCCTTCTCCAATCTAAGTTCAAATCGGAAGATTTTTATTCCTGATTAAGTAAGGCAATAAAAAAGTCTTCCAAAATCTGTTTGAAATTGAATATCATGCCTCACCAATGGGGCTTAAGTATAGAGATTCATGGAAAAAATAAGAGAGTTTTGAGAGGCAATATCAATATGGTTCGGCTTTAAATTTTTGAATGTGGTATTCATAAGTATGAGGATCGTTGAAACACGAAGGAAACATGCTTAAATAATCATACTTCAAGGTTAGTCTCCAAAATATTAAATGTCTCGACAAGTCTTGAAGTAGGGGGCATTTGTAGGCGATGCAATTTTATTAAATTTAAATCTGTACAAAATTCGGATTATATTAAATTCAAAATATATTAGTCCTAAATAAATATTGTGGATTAATATAATTAAATTAATTATTTAAGTCCAAACATATATGGGTTTTAAAGTCCAATTTTTATTGGGCTAGCCCATTAATTTGAGCTATAAATAATGAGCCCACTTTGCTAAGCCCAAGAATATTGTCATATCTAGAGGCCCAAATAAGCGTCACGTGTCAAATGATGGCATGTCAAGTCAAGTGAAGCAGCCAATAGGACCGTGCCATATGTCAAACTGATGCAGCAGGCCCATGAAATAAAAGCCCATAAAAAGCGCCACCTCACTTAAATCTGATTGGTCAAAGAAAGTCAATATTCATCATGACTCTTCCTTTCCTACAACGATAAATAGGGGTCTCATAATTCAGAAGAAAAATCCCCAGAACTCTAACAAGTAGCAAGAGAAAGTTTGTGGATCAAATGCCGCAATTTATCTAAAAAAAACTCAAACATTCAAATCAAGTTCAAGAACAAGCTCAAAAGCTCTTGAATTCAAGCACAAGTCAAGATCAAGTCCATCAAATCAAATTCAAATTCAAGACTAAGCTTTAAGTCCTAGAATTTATATTCGAAAAGACGAATTAGAGGATTCATAAAGATTGTAACACTCACTTATTGAAATCAATAAAATCGATTGTTGCAATATTTTTTTATCTCGAATTATTTATTTTTCGATCTCGAAATTTTATTGTCCAACACTATCATACTCTACTTTAATTCACTTCTCTCTACTTGCCTGCCTTTGACAGCCACAACCAGAGACTTCACATTTTCTTCATTATACCAAAGAAATAAAGGTAAGGTCTTCAATGGCATTTAACATTTAAGATGGTATCCCCCAACCCTTACCCCACTTCCCCAGAGAAGAAGCTTAAAACGAAATATCCATGGAAGAAAGATATTATGATGTGTTGTAGAAAAAGGAAACTGTTTAAGGGATCCTTGGAGTAACTAGTAAAGTTGTTGCCAGACCAGGAGGCCACAGGTTCAACAATCCCTTGCAAAAGTGTAAGATGAGACTATGTACAATAGATCCTTGTGATCAGGCCCTTCCCCGAACCCTGCACATAACGAACTGCCTCTACCAACTATGCGGGGTTCTATCACTTAGAAGACTTGCCAAATCATATAGTGGTAGAACCTTGTGAACCTGTAATACCGAACCGAACCGAACCTGCATGATCTATTCATAATTAGGATGAAGCTCGGTGAAACTAAGTGGAGGTCCTTATTCAGTTATTTGGCCATTTCTACAAGATTTATGAGTAATTCTTCCTTGTTTTGTCAAATAGGCCAGAGTCTATGGATTAACCCTTTTTCCCTACAAGCCCAGAAAATTTTCATAGTAAATTTCTAATGATCAACAAACTACACAAGCTCTATCTTAACTACACCAGAAAATACTTCTCTTTTCCAATCGATTGTATGTGTTTGTGTAACTCCGAACCTGGATAAACCTCATGACACTTCCCTTAGGAGGACGTCGATCTCGATGTTCATACTATATAACATTGTCATGGGTCTTAGCTTCTCAACCTGAAACAACCTCTTTTGCATGATTAGAAACTACTGTCCATCTTTACTTGTCCAGTATTACTAAAAAAAGATGTCCAGTAATACTTGTCCAGTCTGAAATACCAATGGATAGTCTATCTCTTTCTACCCACTTTACCCTTGTTATTAAATATTATTCATCACTCAATGCATTTCCTAAAGTATTAGATCTATTATATTCAAGGGATGATATGGTAAAATTACACTGTTATATGTTGTTTCTTAAATGTACGTGTCAAGTTAATAGTGGACAAGTATTGTTGGACGTCTAGGAAGCAAAAGCCTAGGGCATAACCTTCTTCCCTGCAGCCTTTGAGCTAAGAAAATGTAAAACTACCAGCATCGAGCATTATGCCCAAACACGAAAAGGTTGCCAGAGTTAAAATGGAGAATCTGCTCAACCCTTACACCTTCGTGTCAACAAATTTACAAGTAACTCTATTCTGCTATGTGCTCTTCACGATATCAAGTGGGGTGGCAAGAAAACTTTCAATTTTGGAGCTTTGGAAGAGAGTTCAATGACATCCCCATGTTGAACAGAGTGGGTAAGATGAGAGCCATCGATATAAATCAGCCCTTCTTTGCAATACCATGCAATCTCCATCAACTCGTCAGGCTTCACAGTACCGTGCATCAGGCTATTATAAGCTCCAGGAGCAATGGGTTCTCTCACTATATACTGGAGATCTTGAGATAAAATTGGCATCACAAATCCACCTGCTGAAAGCATTGCAGCTGTTGATCCAGCAGCTGTTGATACTCTATGTCCACTTGATCTGCAATGCACCAGAGAAGAACAAGACTCGCCCTCTTTCTTTATACTGTCGAGTGAAAACATCGTTAAGCACCAACCTCAAAGCAGCATAGATAGGCAGTATGCGTCATGTGCTACAACAAATAAAACCTTCACCTGAATGAGAATCGAGAAACTGTAGCAGGGCAAGGATGGGCAATCAAAACATCATTTAATGCATAAGTCGGAAGTTGCTTTGAGTTGAGTGTGATCGACATCCTTGAGACTTCAGAAGGTCTGGAACGATTTTCAAGGATATCATCTATTATCTGCAACAAAAGGATATTAACTAAGACCTTGGGCAGCTTTAGGAAATTAACCCCCCACCACAAAAAAAAGGATCCTAAATCACGAGTTACGGCGGCATAATGGTGAAAAAGTTATGTCCCTATGTGAAAGTGAATTTGCTTTCATGAGCAAGAGTAATTACTTTTGGTTGGGATTCACCCCTTTTATAAACGTAATTCCACATGAGAAGAAACTAACACTACTCCAGCTGAAGCAAGTCCGTATAAACGAGATAGTTAACCGTAATATCGACAGCCTGATCCCCTTACTAGAACTTAAACATGACCATGAAACAACTAGGATATATTATGCAGTGACATCATTGTGTGAATGTTTTTTGAACCACAATTTGCGCTTTCTTATTCCCATGCACATTACTCAGTGGTATTCTGAAATAAACAAGTTTTATGCTCCAGGTTTTTATAAACAAGATCACAAGTAGAAGCTAGAGAACAAAAACAACTTTGTTGCTCTTCTCAAGGGTGAAGCAACCGGTATGAGAGAACCATGAAACAAAACTATATAAGGGCAAAGTAATTGAACATGACATAATAATTCCAGACAGTTCGACAAAGTCAGTAGTTGTCCTCACTAAAATAAATACACCTCAAAGGTTATGGTGCTCGGTTGCCACAGGAGCCAAGTCTCACTGGTGATAGCAAGACTAACAACAAACTTTAGGGTTCCAGAATGACCAGAAACCAACCAATTCCATTTAACACTAGAATTGTATCTATAAACACACTTAAATTTACTCTGATGTACTATTATTCAACAGTATTTTCACGCATTAAACTAATCATGAACAATCATACAAAGTCATTAGTATATTTACGGGAAAGCTTAAATAGTAAGTAACAAAGTCTCACTTGTTCAAAGTTCTTGACAGTTGCCGCACAAAGATATCCTGTACTCCTTGTAGCGTCAAATTCTTCATTGTATTCTTCAACCTAAACCACATAAGAAGTGATACAGCAACTTGCAATAGAAGTCATCACAGGTGGACTTGAATATGGTTTCTGAACAATTGCAAAATGAGCTAACCTCTTCTGCTTGAGTTGGGTCAGAATTTACTCCTAGAACAGGAATGGAGTCGTCCATAAAATGGCTTGCCTGCAGTAATGTACCATCTCCTCCTATAGTTACTACCAAATCTACATCGTGGATCGGCCGACATAGATTAAAACGATAAACAGATTCCCAGTCGACAAACTTTTTCCTCAAAATGGTCTGACAGAAGTTTATAGCCTCTTTGTGAACCAGACATCTATTGTCTAGATATTTTAATACCTGCAATAACTGCAGGAGAAGAAGTCTTACTCTGCTGGAACATCATAATTTAAGAATTGAGGCATGTGCCAGTCATCAGGGATTTCAAATATTTGCAGAATAACATGTAAAAGGAAATAATATCATGTTCAAAATCATTGGAGTGCAAATCATCTGCTAGTTATAACTTATTATGGGTCAATTACCAGAATCAGCCAGGTGAAATCATTCAGTTGCTTGAATACTTAAAAGCTTCAAGCTCTAGCACATAACTAATTATACAAGTAACAGTCAATAAAATATCTCTGAAGTAACACTTTCAAAGGAAAAATAGCCAAGGGAGGGAAAAATCTGAGCTGTCAACAGTTATAGGTAGTCAAATAGTTGCCACCTTTGTGCAAGGACTATTAATTCCTTCTTTTCTGTTTATCCAATTGTTCATGTTAATTCGTTCATAGAATTTTATTTTGTTGAACAACATTTTCATGCACAATTAACCCACAATTGAGTGGTGGAAACAGGACAGTGGCAAAATCAGGAACTCACTAATGATGTCCAAAACTTTGAAGAAGTAAATAAGTTTTTCTTGATGAATGGGTGGATCATAGAATTAAATTAAACTATGTAATATAAAACTAAATCTCCAAAAACACCTATAATAGATTTAACAGTTGTACAAATCAACACCAAGAAGCCAACAAAAGAAATTCTACTAGTGAAAGCATAATTCTTCAAAATTCACTAAGCGATATATAGAGAATAAGTAAAATGTTTCTTTGTCTCGACTAGTTTTCTCGAAAGATCATACGACCTTCTAATGGAGACTTTTTATCAATATGAAGGGGAGCCTTGGAGTAACTAGTAAAGTTGTTGGCATGTGACCGGGAGGTCACGAATTCAAGTCTTGGAAATGGCCTCTAGCAGAAATGCAAGGTAAGGATGCATATAATACACCCTTGTGGTGGGGCCCTTCCCCGGACCCTGCGCATAGTGGGAGCTTTAGTGCACCGGGCTACCCTTTTTTAAAAAAAAAATTACCAACACCAACAATATAATTAGCAGGCTAATTCTCAAAGGCGGGGCCAGAGATATAGCGATAGAAGGGAGGTCAATTGAATAGGTAGCTTCAACTACCACCCTTCAATCGTTGTAGTTCCGCCTTTGGACATGGAACACGGGTAAGGCTGTCCACTGCCTCAATGTACGATTACAGAGGAGCTAGAGATAAGGAGACAAACTCTAGAGTCTAAAGGCTTCAGGTTGAGCAGGACTAAAACTAGAAAACATAGAATGCAAGTCTAGTGTTGCACCACAAGAGGCGTACGGGGGAAGTGAAGATTGATACACAAGTCATCCTCAAGAGAGAGAGCTTCCATTTTCTTGGGTCCATAATCCAAGGAAATGGGAAGATCGACGAGGATGTCACACATCGCATCCAGTGTTACATGTGATAAGAACGTGTCGCTGAGACTTAAAAGGTAAGTTCTACAGAGTGGTTGTTACACCGACTATATTTTACGGGATGTAGTGTTGAGTTAAGAAGTCAATTTTGTTACTACTGCATTTCTTTTACTTTGGTTATCTTTAATATTTTCATCATAGAAAAACATGCAAACAAGTGGCTTTGGCATATGATCAAACACGTAAAATACACATGCCAATTAGCAGTTGAGCTCCTAAATTATTACCTTCGGGTTTCTGAATTGAGAAATGTTATCTGATTGGTGTGTTGGTAACACATCGAAGGGCTTTAACAACAGCAACAATCGCCTCCTCGCCATTATCGATTTTCTCTTACCTACTTCCAATAAAAAAGCAGAGAATTGTGACTTGTGAAGTTGCCTATTCAATATCAAACGGGTCGAACTTGTTGGATCCAGCTCGGCTATACCCGGATCCGAATGAATAAACGGGTCATTTCTCTAACAGCAAAATTCTAAGGGATCGTTTCGTACGCCTACTTAATTATTCCAAAATTATAGTCTTGCTATTATTATCCCCAAATTAATTTCGAAACTGGATGGGATAAGGTGGGATATCCGAGATTAAACCTGATATAAGATATAGACGTTTAAATTTTTGAGATATTCAAGATTCAGTTTGAGATAAAGATATATACAATATTTGGTAATTTGGTAGATAGTTTGAATTTTTGAAATATTCAAAATTACGGCTAAGATAAGGTATATACAATATTTGATAGACAGTTTAAATTTTTTAGGATAAACCTTCTACTCTATGAGTCTCTATTTAACAGATGTAGTGTAAATCTTTATCTCAAACTTAATCCTAGAATATTTCACCTAAATTTTTGTACCAAACGAACCCTCCATACTTTTCCAGTTTCCTACCAAATCAAATTAGCGTCTTACAAGTTTACCTCACTTTGTTTACCGCACTAAAATCATTAAACTAATTTTTATAAATGTAAAATCAATTCAACTTTTTGTCTATATAGAAAAATGGACGAGGATGTATGCATTTTTTTAAAAATAACTCACTCGGTCAATTTGTATATAATTGATATCGAAAAGATAATTAAGATACAAATTCAATTACTTCTTTAACATAATATTCACGTGATATATGACTTAGAAAAGGCTTAATATTACATGGTGAAAGAATATTGATAGCAGTATTAGATTGATTGGAGAGTGTGTTTTTATTTTTTGATGATGTTCCGTGAATATTAAAATGGGTGTATGAAACTGTTAAGTTGTCATTTTATTTGTTGCTCGTTAAAAGTGTATCAAGTCAATATTTCGCAAGTTAAAAAATGAATTGTCATCTTATTCATATCTATACATTAAATGACAAAAAAGATACATGCTAAAGACCCGTTTGGTTATATGAATTTTTCACTTCTTTTTTTTCGAAAAATTATTTCACTTTAGTGAAAGTTGGGGTGTTTGGCCATGAGAATTTCAAATTGTTTTTTAAAAAGTTCTTCAACTTCAATTTCAACTTTATTTATTGTTGCAAATAACTCCATTCTTTTTAATTTTTATAAAAACACTCTCTTACTCCACTTTGTGGGAATATACTGGGTTTATGTTGTTGTATAAAAACACCCTATTAATTTCAACCAACAACCGGAGTTTAATGTCTAGTTATCACATTATCCACTTCTTTCTACTTCCATCGATAAAAGACCTCAAAATTGAAGGCAACTTTAATTTTTTCCATCTTCCTCAAAAATCTCCTCATGATAAAACGGAATTTTAGTCCGCTCATTCTTGCAACTTTTTATGCAACACCAACAACAAAGACAATATTATTGTCTCCTCTCACATTTGGTTGTATCTTGTAAGTAAATTAGTTAAATTGAGTGATTTTGATAATTTGATTTAATTTCCTGTATCGAAGAGAGAATTGTTTCTATGCTTTTCTTAGATAATATGGATTAAGAGTAAAGCTATCATCCGGTTCAACCAATCGTCCGTCCGGGTGCCTTTGCTACTTATTTGACAGCTTTTCATTGTTAATCCGGGTTCACCTTGGCCCTCGCCCGAGAGTTCTTATGAAGACTCTGATGGATTAAAAATTAGGGGTATAAAATTATATTTAAAAGAGTCTTTCCAAAAGTCTAGAAAAAAAAAAGAAATTCAAAAAGACATTATCAAACACAACTTTAAAAAAATTGAGTTTTTATGGTCAAGCGCCTACTAAATTCTCGGTGGGCTTGAATTTAAGTTTTATTTCACGTTCTGCAACTTTTCATTAATGACTTTAACTGAGTAAATAATTGTTAGGCTTGAAAAAATGGAGAGGAAAATCAAAAGAGAATCGTGTAAATTGTCTTGGCATGAGTCAAAAGTAACAATCAAAAAGATTACACGAATATATTTTGTGTAAGGGAACAATCATTTCATTTGTGTATTTTGTGGGTACGTAAAATTTATAGGACAATTTTTGCTCAGTAGCCGAAAGGCTAAAAAAATCCTGACAAGAGTAAGCATTCTGTTTGTTGCTTTTGTGCTTGGTCGAGCCAAGCATAATCTAGCACACATATCTAGCTAGTCCATTCACCAATTATTCTCCCTCTACACACAAAAATGGGTATCTCAAATTTTATTGAACTACGAATGTACTCAATGATAGTAGATTACACTAGAGTTCTTTTCAAGAGAGGAGTATTTTTTCTTCAAAATTTTATGTGTATAATTGAGGAAAAAATTCAAGTATCTATAATCATCAAGGTGTTGCTTCATGAAGAGAAGTATGATTCAGAAACAAATGTGCACCTTTTCATAAAGGTGCAACTATTCGAAAAAGTCACAATCCATTTGAAAGGTCATAATCATCCAAATCGAGAAAAAAATGTCTACAAATTCATCTTTTCTTTTGGTGTCTTTTCTTAAAATACCTATTTATTTTCCATTCACACCTCCTAAAAACTCAACAGAGGTCACAGATTCAAGTTGTGGTGAAACAACTCTTACAGAAATGCATGCAGCGTTAATTAAGGATGTGTACAATAGATCCTTGAGTTTGACTCCTCAAAACTTTGCGCATGGCAAAAGCTTTTGTGCACCGAATGATCCTTTATGATTCATTCATACTTACTATATTACAAATGTTATGAATTTTATTCATAAATTTAATATTTCACGTTGAAAATATTGAGTTCAGATGAATTGGATATCTATCATCACTATGCATGTGCCTCTGACTATTGTATTCCCATATCCCATGATTAACAAAATTTTCCCCTTTTCCGTGTATCATGCTTCCCTTAGATTTTTGAGAGGGACCTCTCTTCATCCACTTACACTTGGTTGTGTGAAACGAATATATACCAATACTACTTGTTTCTCCATTTGATTTTGACTATAACTATTTTCTTCTTCCTTTTTTGAGTGGGTCCTAATTAGGTTTCATACCAGTAGCGGAGTCAAAATTTTTAATATAAAAATTTGCTTGAATGATTGTTATCTAGTGTGTATTTTATGATATGTTTTTTCAACATACGAGATTTGGTTAAATTCTAATCCTTCATTAGTCGTTGATGCTCCATCATTACATATAATAAATGAATATTTTTGGCATTTCAAATATATCATGAAATTTTAAAGTTCAATTTTTTATGATATTAACTAGATTTTTTTGTTGAAACACGGGCTGAAAATGACTATTTTCTACACCAAGTACCAAGGCAAAGAGGGAAACGATGTGTATCACATGAAAAAATAGTCACATAAAGTCCGTTGTAGATTTTTTTTGTTTTTGTTCTTGTTCAAGTATGCAATATAAGTATCTCCTTTTATGATTAAAAAATAAAATAAAAACTTCCAAGTAAGCATATATTTCTTATAACCATGATGTACGGATTAATTTGCATGTATATTGAATAATATCCCGGGATAATTATCGCCTTTGGCTAGCAACAGATACTAGGTTATACTTTCATTATGATTATACATATGAGAAGAAATCACCTATTATTTTTATTTCTGCTGAAATTTGAATTTGAATCTGAAACTTCATGATTCTCGATCACTCTTGAGTGCTCCTAATGAAGTATAATAATATCGGAGGATACTTACCACCTTTGGCTGGCAACAGATACTAGGTTATTCTTCCATCAAGATTAGAATATATAAAAAAATTACTTAATATTTTTATTTCTACTGAAATTTAAATCTGAAACTTCGTAATTCTCAATCCATTTTATTAAGCCTAGGTCACAATTCTTGTGTGCTCCAAATGAAGTATATTTCAACGTTCCAAAATAAACAGTAAATGTTTTGTTAAAAGATAAGTCTCGACAATGATCTTTGACAATTTTCATTAAATAGGCAAAAACTAAGAAAACATGATACATGGCATATAGTAAATAAATATATTAGTTGCATGAAGACAGAAAAATGATGAAAGTTGCATGCTTTTGTATAGAATTCTCTAATCAAAACAACAATAATGTACCATTAGGAGGGAACCAATTTGTCGTGTAATAATATACTATATTACTGCATGGCAATGGACCAAACTTCTATTTGTTGACAAATTAATCATTATGTTCTTGTTTGTCCCATCATTTATGTCCTGTTACTCCAAGATTAGTGGTGTTGAATTCAGCTTGCGTACAATTTGATTAATTTTATCTTATAATCCTACATAATATTGGGGCCAACTTACCGGATCCAGATGCAAAGTCGAGATTTGATAATTTTATGATTAATTCTGAACTCCACTATACGATGTCAAGAGCTAGTAATTAATTAACTGAATTTTGAATTGATTTTTTATACATATTTAGTGATTTTTTAGAACATATAGATAAGGTTTGGATCGATAATACTGAGTTCTCCTACAACTTACCCACATTTCGATTAACTCTATGAGGACATATTATACCTACCTTTCAAACATATGAGTAATTTTATATATTCACCGAGGTTTAGATAGGTGAAAAGAAATTATTAGTGTTTTTGCCTTCGTTACATTTCGATCAACTCGAGATCAGATGGTTCTTCAACTCACCTCAGTATCTACTTATTTTTCAAAAAGAATGATCTACTTTGACTTGATACAAAGTTTAAGAAAATAAAGAAGACTTTTAAATCTTGTGGCCTTAGATTAAAGTTGTGTCAAATGTATCAAAATGCCCTTTTAATTTTGTGGTCCTAAACATGCCATGTGAAAAGTTAAAATTAAAGTATTACAAAAAAGAAAATGGATCATTCTTTTTTAAACGGACTAAAAAAAATTAAATCATTTTTTTTTTTTAACCGGATGGAGTATAACATATGCCCTCAATGACGCGCGCACACCTTGTTTCACCAAACATCCTTTATTTATACGCGCATTGATGGGTATGTGGAGCGAAAGGAGATGATTATTTACATTGTACATATAATGTCATATATATTAAAAGTGTTAATACCTTTAGAAAAATGATTTGAACTTTTTGTCCTTCGTTAAAAGATTTTTCTTTAGACAAAATTGTCTTTTTACTATTTTTAATTTATTATTTAATTATTTTTTATTATATTAATTAGACTTCTTAAAATATATGGGACTCTTAAAATATATGGTAAGAGAATTAATTAATATTTTTCTTTCTACTGTTCAATTAAAAAAATAATCTTAAAATAGGACTCTATTAATTAAGGAAATACTTCTATAAATATTGAGATGTACGTTAAATTAGATAGCAAACTGGTTTGTCTATTGGGAGTTTGTCTATTAGGAGAATATGATTGATGCTCAACTAACTTGATTCGATTGAATGTCAAGATTGATAGATACTTGACTTTCTAACTCTCAACTTCTTCACTGTTTTTGTCAGTATAATAGAATTCAACATGTGCGTACATATATATCTTCTTTGTTTTCATTCAAAAACATTCGTTAGAGTCAAAATTTTCGCTCAGACAAGAATTAATTGGATAAAAATCAAAGTTTTGTGATCACTATTATATTATTTTTTTATAGTTTACAGGTCGTAGATGAATGTCGGTTGAAATTTGAAGAATTTCTTGTGTAAAGGTTAGGTTTAATTGTATTGTTTAGATATCATTATTATCTTATTATTTTATTTTAATTTACAGATGCTAGATGAATGTGGGTCGGCTTTGAAATTTTTTTTAGGTAAAGGTTAGGTTTAATTGTATTATTGAAATATCTCTATTAGTTTGCTATTTTGTGGTAGTTTACAATTCGTAGATGAATCTCGATCAGCTTTGAAAAAATTTTGTGTGTTGGTCAGCTTTGAGAATTTTTTTTATGTAAAGGTTAGGTTTATAATTAGTTGTATTATTTTGATATCTCTATCATCGTATTATTTTGTTATTGTTTACATACTCAAAAGATATTAAATTTAATTATTATACTCATCTTTACTATTTAAACAAATATCCTATTGTGTAATGTTTTGAACTCATTAAAATGAGAGGTACACACGTAAAAAGATATCCTATATTAGTAGATGCTAAATTTTTAATTAATTTTTTTGGGTGTTTATTTCTTTATATTTAAAATATCTTAATAAGATAAATTACTCCACCACAACTTGCATGTGCATTGGACAAGAAGAAGAAAAGATCCCTACGAGTTTATAGGACCACCAAAAAGAATAAAAGGACATGAAAACGTTGATGGACAGAGTTAAGTCAACTAGTAAACTATATTTAAGAGATAATTAAATATTAACGAATCAAGTTAAAAATGATTAGTTTAAGTGTTTAACCTTAAGCTAACTAAAAAATGAACAGTTTTATGTCTTTATTATATATATTATTAGTACTAAATGTTAGTACGTGTTTGGCTGTCACGTGAGTTCCATCTTTTTTGATAATTCACTTTTTCTAAGTTGATGCCAAGTATATCATGCTAATTTTTTTTATAAAGATGGATTTGTTCTCTTTGCAAAAGCCAAAAAGCATGTCTTTTTTTTCCCCTTTTTGTCATCACCAACTAGCATTATGCTTTGAGATTCCTCATCAATTTTAATACTGAAATTTAGGCAATTCTTGTTTATACTATTATATAGTAGTCTACTACACTAGTACTATATTCTTTTAATTAGTAGTTTACTACTAGTACTAGTATTTATTTATTTTTGTACTTCACATATGCACTTCCACTTGTTGTACACTACAAGGTGAATTAGGATTTTCATAGAGTTTATGGGTTCTAAATTTTAAAAAGACAAAAAAGTTACTAGGTTTTATTTAGAGAAAAGAATCAGAAATATACTTAAATTTTGGCAAAATTTGTTATGACACGTCTTAACTTTGCGGGGTTCTATGACCTCCTTCAACTATTCAATTATTGTATTTCTGTGGTATATATTTGTCCAGCTGAACATCGTTACGTGAATACACGCACACTGAGCATGTAAGGGTCTAAAGTGGTCCAGCTGAATAAATATATATCACAGAAATACGGTAATTGAATAGTTGAGGGGGGTCATAGGGCCCTGCAAAATTGAGACGTGTTGTAACAAATTTCGCAAAAAATTAAATATATTTCGAGCATTTTTTTTCCTTTTATTTATATATATTAAGTTAATTTTTGTAAATTCAAAGAAAGTTAAGAAAAGCGCCACACTCTTTTTTAATTTACATACATGTTCCTCTGGCTAAAAAGAATGATGTATTAGTGTATTGGGAAAGGTAGACAATATTTCTTTTATCTAGGACTTTTTAAACATTGTAAAAGATATTTTTACTATATTTTATAAACATTGATTCTACAAATTTTCTGTCACTTTTAAAACACTTTATTCTAAAAACACTGAGATTCTTTATTTCTTTACCAAAAATTTTGTGCTATTTGGTATAAAATTGAGCAATTTTGGGATAATATTAAAGGGTAATTTGAACATTTTCTCCAAATTTAAGTGACAACTTTGATTTATGGACACTTTAATCCGGATTAATCGGGGCTTCAATGCGGCGGATGGAAAACAAAAAAATAAAAAAAACTTTGATTTATGGACAACGCATTTATTTTTCTGCATTCTCTATTTAAAAAATCCTGTTAGTTTTGACCATCCAATTGCCATTTTATGACTTGTTAAATTGCAACAACTATGATTGTTTTTGACCTTTTAAAAATCTAAGGGGTTGTTTGCTTTGATTTATAAGGAATAAATAGTCTCGAGATATAATGAAAAATTATTTATTTTATGTTTGGTGTGAGGTATTAGTTAGTATCGAGATTATTTATTTCACTATTTACATCATAATAATAAGATAAATTATCCCATACATATAATGAAATAACTAATTTCGAAATAATTTTTTTCCAACCAAACGACCGCTAAAATTAAGTAAATACAAAGACAACTAGACAAGATGTGTAACAAAAAATGAATCCAGCTAAGATCATATATAGAAGTGCAGACCACAATTGGCTATAAGCTATAGAATCAAATTAGGTCCAAAGTGGTTCAAGAGCTTTGTGAATTTTAGGGCCCACCATAACAAACTAAGGCATATAATAAAATGAGATGACACATTTTACAGTTAATTTATTTATATAATGCGCGTTCAAGAATAAGAACAGAAGTTTATTTTTTTCAAATTTTAAATCAAAAGTATCAATTTATTTTATTTTTTTATTAATTATTATGTATTCATGTACACTCTATTAATGGTTGATATATACTCAACCTAAGTAACATGTGTCATTCATTCTTTCAAAAATTGACCAAAAGAACAAATTCTTTGTTCCAATTCAAAAAGAATTCAATGTCTCTATCATATCCACCATGCAATAATAGTGACCATATCATCTTCGATATTCGTTGTTCTTTCTATTGATTATATTACGATTGTTATGTCTCAATTATATATACAAGTAGAGAATACAAACGATCATATGTATAATGTATCAATATCGTACTATTTTCGTTGTTTTTCATAATTTGAAGGTAGATTTAAAATTTGAAGTTTATGAAAGTGTTTCAACAACAATTAGAACTTAACTATTCTTTCAACCATTTGAAATCTTATAGTTCGATTAATTTAAATTCGCACTAACTAAATCTCAAGGGCTCAAATTGAGAAAATATAATCTATAATCTAGCCAAAAATCCGAAAAAAATACAAGGTGAAAGGAAATGAAAATCTATTTATAATCTAACCATTTCCTTTTGGCTAGGCTTGGCCAGAGAAAATACAAACCAATTGGATTGACGGACAAGGTGCCCCCAACTAGCACCTAAGGCCAAGCCTAGCCAAAAGTTCAACAAAAGGAAATGAAAATAGCTTGATTAAGCCATTATAACGAAATCGTCTAATTCAATCTAAAAAATTAACTCACAAAAGATAGGTTATTAAAGAGATCATCTATTTCTTCAGCATTATTCATATGTCCAGGACTAGATATTTGAAGCATGACTTGATTTAATATAGGAATCTAGCATTGAGAACTAGAGCCGTCAATATGAGTCAGGCCTGTTAGGCTGGCTCGGCCCAGCCTTTAATTTGATAGGGCTAGACAACAATTTTTATCGTCTGTTTGAGAACAAGGCTTTTTAGCCCAACCCGTATAAGTCCGTTGGCTCGTGGGCTTGAGCAATATGGGCTGGTCTGATTCGTGGGCCAAACAAAAAATGATTAAAAAATAGAATAAAGCACTAAGAATTAAAAAAAGAGTCCAAACTCAAAGTATATTTGAACCATCATAGATATTTAAATATTAAATATGTTTATAAAATATATAAATAATTTAAATACTAATTTTTTTAAGGAATCAAATATGTTTGATGAAGATAATATGGTGACGTTGAACACGCTGTAACTCATAAGTGCCTTAAGAATTTTTATTTTTTGAGGAAACGTGAACTAAATATTGATATTTCTTTGTGTTTTTTTGTGATCAACTAAAACAAAAATAGGTTAATATTATTATTTAACTAGTTATATTATTACTCATTAACAGTTTCGTTTGTTTTTCAACATATCTATTTGATTTAAATTTGGTGTCAAAAGTTATTTAATTTCACAGATTATTTGGATTTTTTTTTTTTGTAAATTTGAGACTTGATTAACAAGTAGTAACTTCATGTAATATTATATTATACATATTTATATAATTAACAATTTAAAATTTAAATTAAGATTAAAAAAATAATATATTTTAAAAAGTGGGCTGACCCGTGAGGTCCCGCAGCCCACAGTGTGATGGGTTGGACTTGCGATTTTATGACCTGTCATTTTGATTGGTCAGTCCGGTCTGACCCGTCAAACTCCACCGCCCATGTGGGCTAGCTTGAATGGGTTGGGCCGACCCGTATTAACAGCTCTATTGACAACTTTGAATTAGGATGGATGATACTCAAATATTTTCTCAATCTCAATTAATTATGTGACGTCTTTTCAGATTTCGAGATTTAAATAAGTCTTTTTAATTCTATTTTTTTCATATCTTATAAATATTTTAATGTGTAAATTATTATTATTATAATTTATAATAGGTTTTAGGTAGTTTTCATTCATCCCTTAAAAAGCCTTGGCTAAATATGAGATATCCCTATCTTAGCCAGGCAAAAATCCCTTTTGGTGATTCTGGGAATCTAAATAGGCCTACTAGTATAATATACTCCTCTCATATGCCTGCGCACGTACACATTTCACTCAACCAAAAAAAAAAAAAAGATTTAAAAAAATAATAGTAGTAGTAATAATAAATACTTATAAAATAAAAGCTGCCTTTTACTTTATTTGCTCTCTTCTTTATTCGGGAGCTTTCTATTTCTTAGCCTGAAAGTTGCCTTCCTCTTTCTCTATAATAACTCTATAAATATTCTCTGATACTAATTATTCATTTGTTAATTTTCTCTTTCTGTTTCAGCCACATTTCAAATTTCCGAATCTTATCATTCATCGTTTGCATGAAAGTTTTTCATGGTTGAATGATTTGTATTCGAATTCGCGATTGCAAAATCTATTCTAAACAACAATTTTATCTGCTCAAAGGATTGCAGAGGTAGTTTTTGTCACGTCATCATAGCTCTGCTTTAATTTCAGGTATGTTTAATTTTTTTTTTTTTCTGTGCTATATTATCTTTGAGGAAAATAGTAAATGGTTTTGTATCGGCATCGTTGTTGTTTGCTTTAATTTCAGGTATGTATAAATTTTTTTCCTGTGCTATTATCTTTGAGGAAAATAGTAAATGACAGTTTTGTATCGGTATCATTGTTGTTTGCTTTAATTTCAGGTATTTTTTTTAAAAATATAAAAATAAAATTTGCGGTTTTTGTGTTTATGTATATGTATGTGTTGTTGCATGAAATTTGTCATGATCTGGATTTAATTTGAATTGGTGATATAATAAAATTGCTGAAATTCTGGTTGGATAAGTACATATTATAAGCATAGCGAAAATGGATTTTAATCCTTTGCTATATATACTCGTTATGTTCCCTTATATCAATTTTTTTCTCTTTTTTTAAAAAAAGGGTCAATAGTGTGTTTTCGCTTATCTTCGAATGATATGATGGTTAACCACATGAGCTAGCCTTCTTGTTTACACGATTTTTAGATAAATCGGTGAATAAGGATGTGTTTGGTAGGAAGAAAAATGTTTTTTTCATGAAAAATACTTTTTTTTTGGAAAATACTTTTTAAGAAAATAGATGAAGTTCTAGATAATTATTTTTAAAACTATCCTAAATTCATTTATATATAATAATCTAGATTCTAGACAAATATTATGAGAGTTAGTGGTGGGATGATGCTGACGGGGATGCGGCCTACCGAATGGAGTGAAGTGAAGATGATGAGAAAGACACAATTAAAATGACACTTGTATAACTTATTTTTCATATTTTCATTAGAAAGTTGTGATCGTTGTTTTGAAGGAAAACTTATTTTTCAAAAATTAAACTAACTAAACATGAGAAAATTGAAAAATACTTCTCTCCGTCAGAAACACATCCTAATTTGTTCAATTGACTCTTTGATGCTTGAGAAAAAAATATTTTATGTGTGTGTGTGTGTGTGTGTATATATATATATATATATATATATATGTATGTATGTATATGCTTGCTATACAACAACAATATACCCGGTAAAATGGAGGTCTGGGGAGGGTAAAATGTACGTAATCCATACCACTATCTTTGAAGAAGTAGAGAGGCTGTTTTCGATAGACTCCCGGCTCAAAATATGCTTGCTATATATAAAAGTATTTTCTTTTCTAGATTATTTTATTTTGATCAAGAATCTATCAGAAACAACTTCTATATCTCACCTCTAAGATAGTGGTATATAAACGTACACTTACCTTTCTCAGACCCCACTTGGTGAGATTATACTAGATATATTATTATTGTTATTTTTATTGTTGTTGCTATACATAGAAGTGTAAATAGATATCCTAGGACATGAATAGAAAGATTTGCTTAGTCAAATGTAGGAGTATTTGATAGATTTTGAATTTTGAGGGTACAAATGGATGTGACTTTAAATATGGTGCACTGATAATTTGCCACTCCATATTGAATGCAAGAGCTACTTGCCCACTCAAGTAGAACTTATTGCCAAAAACTTAAAAAACATGAAATTAGTAAACTAATCATTTTAAAACTATATTTTCAAGACTTACTTGCTTATGTGGATTGTGGAAATTTAAAAAATAAGTATTAAATTCACTCAAGTTCTGATGTCAGCAGATGCTGAAAAAAAAATATTGATTGTATGAGAAGCTAGCTTTCTATTCTATGTAGTTTGGTGGGCGTCTAGTCAAGGAAAATCAAATATTATTCATTTAACTTAGACATTTTTAAAAATTGAAGTAAAAGTTAAAGTTGTATTTTTTTTTTTTTATCTCTGATTCAGTGTTTGATATTCGTGCTGGAGTCATGACTAACTCGAATCATGCAGTATAGGGTTTATTTTAGGAATGGCCCTTTCAAGGGCTAAAAGCTGAGACTTCTGGTTGAGAGTGGAGTTGTTCCACCACAATCCATGCTAGTAGTTGATCTAATCATACTTTTTGCAATAAATAAAAAATAATAGAAGTTTAAATGTACTTTTTTTAAAAAATAGGAGTATATAATTTATACCACTCAATTTTTAAACTTGTCCTACTTGATTAATTTACCTAAAAGTATATAATCAAATATATATTTTGAATTTATAATGAATTAAACTTATACGTAGCTTATATCAATTATTTACTCCACAGTTAAATACTTATATAATTTTAATATAAATATAAATTTAAGTAAAAATTATCGAATTCACATAAACTCATATCTAGTATTATAACTCGGTTCCCGAATTTATCCATAAGGGCTCGTTTTCTACGAGGTATAAAGACCATGATTAATTTTTAGAATGAACTTATCTCATGTCTAATTGGAATAAAATTATAAAATAACTTACTCGATATTAGTTATCGTGAAAATATAGCGTTACTTTTATTCCATTCAAAATAATTAATCTCAAAATAACTTACTCCGAATCCACCAGATTCTTAAATGTCACATCTCTTTCTTTTGTGTTCAATCCACTATTCTACCATCCACTTTAGTTTCCACTAGGACTGTTGCAAAGATTGCAAATCAGAAAAAGTTTGTGAATTTTTTGTTTTTGTTGAAAAGATTCAATTAGTTAGGAGGATTGATGTGAATGAATCAATATTTTGTTTTGGTGTGTTATATAGACAGCTCATTGTATGCACACACTTTGTATTTTCTTTGATCAACAAAGAAAAAAAAAGAAAATATTTTAAGAATATTTTTTTATAATACTCATTTTGTTAAATATTTTTAGCTTGTGCTATTCATTTATGGTGTAATTAGACTTGTTATACTCTAATAGATTATTTTATTTGTTTCCTATTATACCAAATTAGATTATTATAGACAGAGGTGAATTTAAAGAAAAATAATGGACACGTGAATTCGTGATCTCTTTATAAAATTAGGTATTTTTTTGTATATATTTTTTAAAACTGATATATATATAATAGTCGATTCTGGCGCCCATGCTACAAGAAAATTTAGTGGTGTACTTGATTGAGTGTCTAGTTATTTACCTTGAAAACTAGGGATCAAACTCCTAGTAAATACATTTTCCGTTACAATTTATGTAGTATCGAATTTGCGTCCGTATAACTTGTGAGTTTTTAAATCGAAGTTATGTCTCTAACAATATAAATTATATGGAAAATGAGCAATATAATTAGTTTGTATTATATTATGATAGGAAAATATAAACTTATGCCTTGTAATTTTTCTTTTATTTTTTAATGTTAAAAATATTTTTGATCAATTTTTTAATACTTAAAATACTAAAGGAAACAATAACCACAATATGCAGTGTATTTTTATAAAGTGGAGTCCGAGAAGAATAGAGTATATTCAGAGACCTGTGCTAGAATTGTGTAACAAGCGCATAATGTCCACGGGAACGCCCATAAATTTTATCATCAACTTGATGAATTAATTTCAAGATATAAGGCTTTCCTATTATAATGGGTTGTTCAAAAGGATTCCCCGTCCTTCTATCAAATATTTTGTTTTTTCCTGAATATTTGGGTTCAAATATCCATGGATTCGATGTTTTCTTACTGACTTCATATAATTCAGAAAAAATTAATTCTCGCGAAGCTTCTTGTTCATATCTCTCATCAAAATGTGTTATTCTATAATGTCTGTCTAGTAAACTTTCTGCTAACCCTAGTGAACATTTAAATATCTGTCCTATATTCATTCGTGAGGGTATTCCTAATAGGTTAAGACCATATCAGTAGATCTTCCACCTTATACGAGAGATAATAGATAGTCCACGAACACAACAAAAAGTCACAGAACAATACCACAACTATATGAAACACTAGATAGTATCAAAAATAGAAAAATAATAAACTATAAAAAATAATCGTATGACTAATAATAAAGACAACAATATAATACTCTAACTAATATAAACACACTTTTATCTATTAACATTCTATCCTTATTGATATCCTCCTACCTTCTATATAAGACGGAGACTTCGGGCATTCACAAAGTCAACAGTCTCACCGGAAACTAGACAAGCACCTGAATGTAAATGCTCAGGCTTTAGCCCGAAATTCTTACTTCATTCATTATAGTTTCAGGCCTGTAGGAATGACTTTCTCCTTCTCCAATTGTCGGAAAAGTTTTTCCCTCAGGCCATTCGAAATTGCATTTCTTAAAAAAGAACGTAAAAAATAAGTGAGAAACCATGAAAATAAAATGTTTGCTCTGATACCAAAAAAGTTTATCCCTCTAATCTTAGTTGCGCCCCCCGATCAAACTAGAGCGTAAGGACGCTTTTTAGTTTGCATGAGGCTTCTTTCCAACGAGCAGATAACATCTGTTATCTGCTGAATCAACATGTTCTAACACGTGTTGTTTGGTATGAGTATGTATTTCATATACGTTACAGGTCAATCAGGGCTAAAGAAGGTTCAACAACGTGTGATATAAAATGCAAAACGCTAATAATCACCAAAAAATTATGAAAAAATTGCATCTTACCAAAAATTAATTTACCATAACTACTTAAAATCTAAACCCATTTATATAATTATACAAGCCCCTACATTATTACTTAAAAGTTCGTATAAATCACTAAAAAATATAATGACTTTCTCCTTCATTACAGTTTCAGGCCCCTAGGAATAGCTTTCTCCTTCTTCAATTATCGGAAGAAGTTTTCCGCTCAGATTATTCGGAATTGCATTTCGTAAAAAAAAGTGAAAAATTCTGAAAATAAAATGTTCATTTTGCTAACAAAAAAATTTATCCCTCTGATATCAGTTGCGGGCCCCCCGATCAAACTAAAGCGTAAGGGCGCTTTTTAGTTTGCATGAGTTTCGGTGTCTTTCCAATGAGCAGATGACATCTCTTATCTGCTAAATTAGCATGCTCTAATATGTGTTATTTGGTGATTGAGTATGTATTTCATATTCGTTACAGATCAATCGGAACTAAAGAAGGTCCAACAACGTTTAATAATCACCAAAAATTTACGAAAAAATTATATCTTGTCAAAACTTAATTTACCATTACTACTTAAAATCTAAATCCGTTTAAATAATTACATAAATCCCTAATTTTACTTGAAAACTCCTATAAATCACTAAAGAATGCAATGTATAATTGTAAAATTAAGTGATGTATTAAAAAGAATGTAATATATTCATGTGGACTAAATCAAATTTTTTTAATAACTTAAAAAAAATTTAAAATTAATTAACTTCAAAAAGATTGAAATTTATGTACCTTTGACTAGTCCGTCCAAAATAGGATATTATACAAATGACCCAATACTTCTTCATTTTATATTATATCAACCATGATAATCTAAGCCGCTTGGATTCTTTAAAAATATACTATTTTTAAAAAATTCAACGCATACTCTAAAATATTTTAAAAAAATGGGAGCAACTTAGATGATAATTATTGATGCAATCTATGAGTTAGTAGTAATCCCCTTATTAATTGTTTGGTAAGAGTAGTCTCAAAAAAACAAAAAGTGTGTGTATGTGTGTGTCAGCTGCATGGCTGTACCTTTAAAAGCTTACACGAGGATTCGCCTGCTCTTCCATTTTCCCTCTCTCTCTATCATACTTCTCTACCACCCCGACCAATTTTTATATGTAAGTCGAATCATCTTCCGCGCACCTGAACTATACCAACAAGAAGTTACCGATTTGCTGTTATAAAGTCATTTTTTTTCTGATCAAGATTTTGTTTGTTTAGATCAAATTAAGCCAGAAATCTTTGTGTTTTGTTGGATTTTACACCTGCTCAAAAGGTTAGAATTCTCGATTTTACTTAGGGAGATAGGAAAATTATACTGTTTATACATGGTTAGAGACTTAGAGCTGGGTGTTTTTTTTTTTTTTTTTTTTAATGTATGTATAGTAGATGTTAGAGCTGTGTGAGATATAGTTTTTATGTTTATTGGAATGAATGGGGTTTGATTTTCTGCATGCAATGTGTTTGTTGTAGTGTCCGCTTTGAATCTGATGAGTGTTATGGATTTTTTATTGTTTTCTTGAGCTAAATTTTGGGATATATAGCAAATGAATTTGTGTAACGGTGGCTAATTTGTGCGGGCTCTTTTACTTTTGATGCTGCACGCGTGTTGGATTCTTCAAAAATAGTGTATTTTTGGAGAATAAGAAATGGACTTGTTGACATTTTTGAAGAGTTCGAGTAGTGGGTAATTAAAAATCTTGGACGAAAAAAGCCAAGATTCTTAGTGGTAGACCCCATTTTTTCCCTGTAGAATTCTGTGGATCCCATTCTCCATGTTATCTCTTTCTTAGTATAAATCCCTTTTTTATCTAGTACTGACTTTCGAGATTTTTTATTTTTGGATTGGATATATAAAGGTGTAAATGGAGCAAAATGGTTAGTGAGGTGGGGTAGTTGTTGTAGTGGTTTATTCAACAAGGATGCGAATATCCTGTTCATTGCATTTTCACTGTTTGTACTTGAGGTTAATGTGGAATTGTATAAATTCTTGTATCGTTCATGCGGGAGTTTCATCGCTTGCTACCTCTTAATTTGTTTAATCAAGATGAAAGATAGTTGTTTACAAGTACACCATAACTCTATTGAATTCATACTAGGAGGTTGTGTTCTAGACAGATGCCGGGGAACAAGTATAATGGAAACCAAGCGATTGCTACCACTCGATTGGAGAGGCTATTGAGAGAAAGAGAGTTAAGGAAAAGTAGCAAAGCTTCTCATTTTCCAGGTGAATCTAACGATAGCAACAGGGGCAGCGAGCTTTCTGACTATGATTTTCGCCTAGGAGAAGCTGATAATGCAGGAGTTTCATATGTCGAACAGGACCTGGAAGGAGCTGCACGAGCATATAATGAGGGATGGGAGCAGCCTGATGGAAAGCCCATCAGACAACGACTCTTGGTTGTGGCAAATAGGTTGCCTGTCTCTGCAGTAAGGAGAGGCGAGGAATCCTGGTCGCTCGAGATAAGTGGTGGAGGTCTCGTCAGCGCTCTTCTTGGTAAGCTAGCTTCTTTTACATTTTGACTCTTATTTTTCACCTGAACACTGGTTATCTATCTTGGGAACTTCATATTCATATTGTTGAAAAAAAGGTCTAATAGTTATGTAAATAATTTATTGAAGGTGTGAAGGAGTTTGAGGCTAGATGGATTGGTTGGGCAGGTGTGAATGTGCCAGATGAGGCTGGGCAGAGGGCACTTACTAAGGCACTTGCAGAAAAGGTCTAATACACCACCTCTTCATGTATTTGCCACCACATAGCAGTTTACCACACTTCTCTTGCTGTTTTTTGAATTTAGCAATTTTGAGATTATTTACATTTTTTCCCTCCAAGATTGCTTTTACCTATATTTGGCATTTGTTTACCTTTTGATACTGTTTTCTGTAGAGATGTATCCCTGTGTTCCTGGATGAAGAAATTGTTCATCAGTATTACAACGGTTATTGCAACAACATATTATGGCCTCTTTTCCATTATCTTGGACTTCCTCAAGAAGACCGCCTTGCGACTACCAGAAGCTTCCAGTCTCAGTTTGCTGCTTATAAGAGAGCGAATCAAATGTTTGCTGATGTTGTGAATGAAATTTATGAAGAAGGCGATGTGGTATGGTGTCATGACTACCATCTTATGTTCCTTCCAAGATGTCTCAAGGATTATAACAGTCAAATGAAAGTCGGTTGGTTTCTACACACCCCCTTTCCATCCTCAGAAATCCACAGGACATTGCCGTCTAGATCAGAGCTGCTCGGAGCAGTTCTTGCAGCTGATTTGGTTGGGTAAACCCCTCTGAACCACTTATTCTCCTGCATATCATCTAACAACTAACTTGTCATTTTAGTTTAACCTTCATAATAATGGGGCTACTGCCTGGAAATAGTTGGTGGACCTAGTATGAGATCCCTGTCTGTCTGTGCTGGGAGTAAAAATTGAAGAAGTGAAATGGAAGGATCTTGAATCTTAAGGTTGTGGGTTCTAATCTGCGGGTTTCACTAGAAATAACATACTAGTGGTACCGGTTAGCAGAGAAATACTTAACATACTACTGGTTAGATCTCTCTGAAGTCTTTGCCTCTCATTAACTCTACCTGGTGAGTCATGTCGTGAAAGGTATGCGTTGCATCGCGTGAGTGTGATTGTGCAGGATGCTCGCTCAATAAAGTATAACTACAAAAAGCTGCTTATTAAAGAGATTTACAATAAATCTAAATATCAAAGAGTGCTGATTCTACTATTTTAAATGTGCATCAGTTTTCCAATCATTAATGTTGACAATAATAGGTGTTCCTTGAATATCTGCTATTACTTTTTGCTTCTTGTTCGATTATATTAGATACTTGGCAATTCTTGCTGAAGTTGATGATCCTTTAGTTGAATTATGATTTGCTTGGATATTTGGATTTAGCTATATCGAAATTGAGATGCTTTCGACTTTCGCTAACTTTTGTATCGACATGTAAAAGTTGTACCTTTATGCATTCAAATATGAGTTGGCGCTTTTGGTTTAGAGTGCAGTCTCAAGTACTTTCGTGCATCCAATGTCTCCTATCATAGCCTTTTTCATTTTTGGTGAGAGGTTCTCCATGTATAAGATGGAATGTTCTTTCAGTCCTTTGGATTGTCAAGCTTCAGATGAAAGTTTAAGTCGTTGTGCCTCTTTCCTTTTTCTAAAATAGGATCCTATTTCTAAAAGTTTATTTGAAGCACGTCTTGTTAGTTCAGAAGTAAAGGAATATGCTAGTCTGTCAACTTTTGTGAGAAGCTGCCTATCTGATGATCACCGGTTAAGTGTAAAATAGTCATCCAAATGGCTTCTGATTTGTTCCTCCTTATGTTGATTGAACGCTAAAACAAAGTGCTCATCCATGGGTTTCCTCTATGAATCACACATATAGTCATATTTTCAAGACAAATTGTTAGCCATTAACCATTCCATGTAAAATACGAAAAGTTCATTTAGTTCAAACCAGGCTTTAAAGTATCATTTAAAATTTTTAACTAATATGCTGATACTTCTTTTGTGGAGAAATACTTATATACTACTAAATGAAATAATGGAAAAACTGGCTAGCGCTTTGGCCTAGTCGATTTGCAAAAGAAAATGTACTGGCTAAGTTGGTTAAGAAATTGTAGCATATAAGGGGGAATGTGTTGGTTTCACTGGTAACTTTGTAACTATCTGTAATTCTGTATAATGACTATCCAATAATTCTGGAAGAGTGCATGAGTGACTTCTGAAGTTTTCCCCCTGACTTTCCATCTACTAGTTTGTCGTATGTTGCTCATCTGTGGATTTCATTGGTACTGTGATTTGGTTGTATCATGCAGAATAACAAATATCCACTCCATTGTACATCTTTAATACCTTGGTTTGTTAAGGAAATGTTGTCCACTTCTGATCCTGTGCGACTTTTTGTCTGTTTTACCTATATTTAATGAAAGTCTTTGGGCTTTGACCGATATTTGCATAGTTTGATGATTTAAAACCATTTTTGCCACTAAAGCTAGGAATGCTAATAATTTTTGTAAGGATTTTTATTTAATATTCTAATGGATATATATGCTTAATTTACTTTGCAGTTTCCATACCTATGACTATGCAAGGCATTTTGTTAGTGCCTGTACTCGTATCCTGGGACTTGAAGGAACTCCTGAAGGAGTAGAAGATCAAGGTAGACTGACCCGCGTTGCTGCGGTATGTTGAAGTTGACTTTCTTCACTTCCACACCACATTCTTCGTTAAGAACTTCTCTAATCCGCATCTAGGCAATTTCATGTACTTGGCCGTGCGAAATATCTACTTGATTTCTTTCTGAACCATGTTAAATTGTTCCTGTACATACAGTTCCCCATTGGTATAGATTCAGAACGATTTATTCGAGCACTTGAAGTTCATGAAGTTCAGGAGCACATTAAAGATCTAAAAGAGAGATTTGCTGGGAGAAAGGTACAATTATCCCTCTATGGATCCTCTCTCCTTCTGACCCAGTTTTTCTTTTTGGTATGATATCATTTTCATGAAGTAAGAAGTATCTTGCTGTTTTGTCTGATTGTAAACGTTTATTTTTATAAGCTGCATAACGTTGGGGGAAAACTTGCGTTTTGAGAATTTCTTCACCAAATTCAGTGTCTACTTTAATTGTGAAATCTTGGCCTTGACTTTGGTCAGCGGCATTTATTTTCTTCCCATAGTTCCTTAGGTCAGATTTGGTCATGACCTGGATCCATCTTGGGCAGTTTTACCATCATTGTCTGAAAATTATACCTTCTGTCGTTCAACCAAAGATTGATAAAAGTAATGGCTCCCCTTTCTAACGGTGTAATTTTGATAAAATGGGGCTTACATAGAATAGTATGACATAGGTTTCAGGCATGCACCATAGATTCAAATCCTACGGCAACCTGTCATCACAATGTTTGCACGTGCTTAAATGAAACAAATATTTGCCAGTTCACTACGCACCAGCAGCAGGGTTATCTTGAAGACGTAATAATAAATACTTGTTTGTGTTATTTTAGTTGATATAGCTACCATTTAGAGAGTATGTTTCTTAATAAAGGCTCTTCTATTATTGAACAGTAGATATCTAAATGTTGAAATTGGACATAAATCAAAGAGAGAAAGAAAAAAAGAAGAAAGAGAGAGATTTGTTTGGATTTGCCAGGAGTAATTGTGTTCCTTTGTTTTGGTCTTCAAGCAGATGTGGCTTTCTTAGAATTTCCATGTGTCTTCGCTAGGGTTAGAGATCTTTCCCCACTTTTCTGTTTATACAAAGTCCCGAAATCCTTTTTTTCTTAAAAGGCGGAAGTTTATTAGCTTCTAATTCATGAATATTTCAATTTTCTGAAGGCTAACTGGAATTTCCTCACCCTTAGTTGCAAAGTTGTCAGTCTAGTGTTCTTGCTAAGCATTTCTTATATTGTTTTATGTATATCAAACTCAGATCACTTTCCTCAATTTTGCCTGTAGTAAGATTGGAGGCTGACACTTATATCTACTACACTATTTTATGCATTGGGCACGCATTAGAGATGTTTAATTGCACGTCCTAGAAACTTTTATACTTGCTTAGTTCTTGCTAAAGAAATTTGATTACAGGTGATGTTAGGAGTTGATCGCCTGGATATGATTAAAGGAATTCCGCAAAAGATCCTGGCATTTGAAAAATTCCTTGAAGAAAATCCGTACTGGCGTGATAAAGTGGTTTTGCTACAGATTGCTGTGCCAACAAGAACAGATGTTCCTGAATGTATTTTCTTGAGCAGATCCACTCTGAGTTCTTCTTAATGCCTTTAAATTAATTTATATTTTCCTTTTCTCCTATCATTACTTCCTTTAGAAAAAGTTTTCATTCCACTATACTGATTCAGTTCGGTCATCAGCTATTTTGGCAGCTGAATGGGGAGGCTCCTAGGAGGAGAGTGTTTTGATTCATAAGTCTATAGGTCCTAAAAAATTTCTTTTCTGGGGGAAGCATTATATATTCCTCACCAAACTAAAATTTTGAAAATCCTGTTTAATGATCCGGAGTTGAGAGCCCGGGAAAAGGACATGTACCACCAGCAATCTGTCATGAATCTATTTAGTGCAGAATATAATGCTCCCTTCCTGTTGGCTTGTCGTGAATCTGTTTAGTGCATAATATAATGCCCCCTTCCTGTTTGCTATCTATGCTTAGGAACCATGTGATTGTCCTTGATTACTCCTAACTTGTTACCAAAGAGCCAGAATGATGCACAGTTGATATAAGCGACCTTATAAGATAAATCTCTCTCCTCCTTCTACTCTTTGTTCTTCACTTTCCATCTGTCTTAAACCTAATCTGTACTTGCCATATTGGTTAAGATATTCGAAGACATTCGTTGATGTTAAACTGTATGTTGAGAGAATCATGCTCATTCTACCATCCACACTACCCATATGATGTTTCATGCTGCAACAGAAACATCAAAAACAAAATTTGAGTAAGAAAGTTGTATAACATTATGCTTTGTTCCCCACTTGTGAGATTACGCTGGGGTGTTGTTGTATACCGTTCTTTTTTGCACTCAATGATGATCTGTAGTTAAATTAGAAAACTAGGCAAGAAAACTCGTTGAGTTGGTTATCTGTTTTTTCCTTTGGTTCATTTTAGAATAAGATTGAAGTGTGTAGTGCTAGTACATTGACAAAACTTTAGACATGTACGTCTTCTCCCAACAAAGTTGAAGCAGTTCAGTACAATTTAGAATTCTGGATGGCTACCAGTGCGTATTAAGCATCCGGCCCATGGATGGCTACATCTTGATGCACCTAAAATCCAGTGGATTCCAAGCAGAAACTCACTCTGTTGATTCCAGAAATGCTTCCATGAAAATGACACTTTTCTATGATGATCCTTGATGACAAACTTATTTGCCTTGAATTAACTCGATTATAATTCAAAAGGGAAATTTCTTGTGAGCTTTCAACTAGGTCAATGTCCCCCTTTCCCTCTCCCTTTCTAAATTTTAAAAAACTTAGTAGTCTTGGAACTCATGAACTAGGTTGGACTTAAAGATCCTCAAGTTTCAATGAGATTTACTTGGGTTATAAATGCAGCTTTTTGTTATAATATATCTTCATGCTCAAGTATGATATTTTACTCGCTTTCACCTTATATCTTTGCAGACCAAAAACTTACCAGTCAAGTTCATGAGATTGTTGGACGCATCAATGGCCGGTTTGGAACTTTGACTGCAGTACCTATTCATCATCTGGTTAGTTTTTTACTTTTTTGGTCATATTCATTGTGCCTGAATGCAGGACCGTTCTCTTGACTTAAATATGGATAATATTGTTTTCTACATGCAGGACCGTTCTCTTGACTTTCATGCATTATGTGCACTATATGCTGTAACTGGTAATTCTTTTCATCTTGCATTTAGTTCTGCAATTCTTGTATAGTTCTATTAGCAGCTTCAAGACACCGTCTGAATCCCCCCCACCCCCCACCACCTCCACAGTTGTGCAGCTCTCTGTCCTATTTGAACATATGCTCGTGCATAATAGTGGTGTTGTTTCTGCTCATCTATGTTTAGTGTTGCTATTTTCTTCTGCAATTCATTTGAAGGCACTAGTATGTGCTTGTGCTCTCACTTTTTATGAGTCATTTAGATTGTCACGGGAATTGGCGTAGACTGTGAGAAGAGGTTCGCATTTGATATTTATAAATGAATGTCCTCCCCGTTAGCATAGTTGTCTGTTAGTACATATTAGAGGAAGGGTATAACTCTACATTGTTTTTCTTAAAGTTGTTTTCCCTTCAGGTTTGCTAGTTCCTTTCTCTTTTGAAGGCACTTTCACAGAATTTAGGATAATTATCCTCACAAGCTTAAATTACTTGTAGTTTCACAATTCTTCTGGACCTTAAAAATTAGTTTGAAAATGGAATAGATTGATAAAAGTGCTCTATATGCTCTCAGAAAAGTCTGCGTCATTTGGACTTTCTAGAAAAAGGATTTCAAGCTTGCAGATCTGGAATTGGTTAAAAATGTATTCAGTAGAGAATGCATAAATTGCACTGCAGGTTTTAAATGAGGGGTAAGCATGGCACTGTCACATTCTGAGAACATATGCATGTGCCGATTTTCCTTATTGCTTCAGTGATCTTGAAAACATTCAGAATGACATTTGTCACATTCTGAAAACATATGCATGCCAAATAAAGGTTTTATCAAAAATACTTTCTCTTCTTGTTAGTATTCTTGTAGATTCTAGATTCTAGAATGGTGAAATTACATAAATATAATACTGACATGATGGTTTAAAAAAATCAAACATATTAATCATATACCATAAAATAATTATTGCAAGACATATCGTTGTCGTCCTCCCAAACGCCATTCTTATTGTTGTTGATATGAATTGTAGTTAATGTACAATTATATGATATTTATTGGTAACTTCAGTTGTTTTTCATCATTAGCTAAATCCACGAGGTAGCTATTTGCAAGTTCCTATTGTATTTGACATGTTGGCAATATCTTATTCATCAGATGTAGCATTGGTCACCTCCTTAAGGGATGGCATGAATCTCGTCAGTTATGAATTTGTGGCCTGCCAAGAGTTGAAAAAAGGAGTCCTCATTCTCAGCGAAGTAATAATCTTATATCTCATTGCAAAATTCTATTTCCTCTAATGCCATAATTACAAATTTTTGCTTATTAAGGTATTATGAGCTTTCGGACATATAAGATGAAAAGATTTTTTTTGGCACAACCCTTCGGACACTTTCTATTATTATATATTTAGTCAATTCACATATATTTATAGTTTATAACTGTGTATGTAAGAAGTCTTTTTAAAGTTAATAAAATTTTAGTCATTTGTTGCCATACAATACTCGTTCTTGCAGTCAAAAACCTTCTTGATAGATATTAAGATTTTAAGTAGCTTAATTCAAAATTCTAAAATAGCATACATAGTTTTACAATCATTTAACTAAAAACTTTTAAAATTGAAAAGATAACTTACTTTTCTAATGTCGTTACTATATAAGGAAATAATGAATTTTTCTAAATATTAATTGCAACTTTGTACTGCATATAGTAATTTTCTAGTGACTATAAGAAGATTTTTGTTGAAAAAATGTAATTAATTGTGACTTCGGATATTGAACTTAAAACTTGATATCACGGAGGAAAATTTAATGCATTTCTATGTTGATATACAGTAAAATTACTATTTATGGTAAAAAGACTTGAAAATGATATTTAATTGTATATAATATATGATTTTTCTAATTATCATAAATAAAAGGTTTCATTTTTTAAGATTTTAGTTTGGGTAGTTCAAATGAGTGAGTAAATCAGGTTAAGTTTTTATCTCTCATTAATTAGTGCATATACATACCAGTTGGATATGATTTTTCTTCTTCCTGTATATTGGTTCTCCCCTTTTATGTTTAAGACAGTTTTATATACCGTTTTAGATTCAATTTTTTCTGAATCAATTGTTTTTATTTGTCTATGAAAAGAAATAGTTGAATGAATTAATTCTTAAAAAGTACAACTTGCCTGTGTCGGCACCGCCACCATGGATAACACAAGCGTGCTTAACTTTGCATCTAAAAAGATTAAAAAGGGTGAATTTTGACATTAAACTATATGAATTTTATTTATGATGTTTTATCAAGTTTTGGCTTTAGGCCACTGATTTATTGAGCCTCCCCTGTTTGTAGTTTGCAGGTGCTGCACAATCCTTAGGTGCTGGAGCAATTCTGGTGAATCCATGGAATATAACAGAGGTTGCTGCATCGATTGGGCAAGCTTTAAATATGTCAGCTGAAGAAAGAGAAAAACGCCACAGGCATAATTTTCTGCATGTGACTACCCATACTGCTCAAGAATGGGCTGAAACTTTTGTGAGGTAAGATGACATTAACAGTGTAAAGCTAATACGGTCACTTAATCACTACCACCTATGAGAGAACCTCTTGAATTATTCTTCAGATTCCTATAAAAACACTGTGTGGCGGCAAAAGATAATAATAGTATAATAATGCGACTCCAACTGTTTTAGTTTGGACTTAAAACACAATACCATGCAAAGACTTCTTGAAGAAGGAAGACAGTAGAGAAGTCACTTCTTGCTTGAGTATAAGTTTGTTGCCGAAGCTCTGATGCTTCAGTGCTCATTTGCACTTTGTTTACTCAAGTTGACCTTTTCTATCTGTATTTACTTTGGAGGTATTTGATCCATGGACTGGAACAGGTCTGGTTATTCCTCAGGATTTATGTACTTGTATTCTTAGGGTCATTAAACCACATCCGCAACCTGTTTACTGTTGGGGAATGGATTATAGCGCCATCTTATATGGTTTGCATTTCTACCGTGGTCCTTTCTGTGTTTAGTTGCATGGCTTCTCATGATATACACCAACACTCTTTTACCAGCTGTGTTAATCTCTCATTGTTAGGCACAATTTAAGAATTGTCAAGTTAGCTGAGATTATACTTGAAGCTTTTTACGTGGCTTCAAGTATGGACTGCGTACATCTTACCCTCCCCAAACCCCACTTTGTGGGAACACACTGGGTTTGTTGTTGTTGTTGTTGTTGTGTTTTTACGTGGCTTCTTTTGATAATATCTTAATTAGCCACTATTTCTCTTTTTTGCAGTGAACTAAATGATACTGTTATTGAAGCACAGCAGAGGATAAGAAAAGTTCCGCCCCGGCTTAACATCAGTGATGCAATTGAGCGCTATTCGTTTTCCAATAATCGTCTACTAATATTGGTATCACTCGCTCCTCTTTCAAAAGAAATCTGCCTGAAATTATTACTTATCCAGAAGCTATAGTTGACTACTTTCCTTATGACTCTCAGATTGATGATAATTTTTTACCAAACCATATCAATAAAAATGCTTTTTTGTATAGTTCTATGAGTTGTCAGATTTATGGCCTCCATGGTTTGCAATTATAAGCTTCCACATGACGGCCTATTGATTTTGATCCCAATATTTTTTAGCATTGAAGAGTTCATATATAGCATAAAGTTTATCTATATGGCTTTAGATGATAAATCACGTTAGTGGAAAGATAAGATGCAAATTTTGAATAGCTTCCCAACTATGTGTTGGATTTGACATGTGCACTTGAGTCCACATCCGTGCTGCTTTTGTTTTCATATTTGGGTAGGGGATCTGGGACACTACCATGATATAGTGCCTCAGTGATTTGGGGAAGGTGTTTTGGAGGAAACATCTCCGGTTAGTGGTATACATTTCTGAAGGGTTATAAATGTGGTGAAGAGTAGAAAGTAGATGCAGTCTCCCCTTCCCCCTTTCTGAGGGAACTTATTTTGTGGGATATTATATTTTTTGAATTCAACTTTCTGATTCTTTGATGAGTATATGCAGCAACTATCTAAGTTGACAATTTCTTGACTTCATTACTGTGGTCCTCAAAGCAGGGTTTCAATTCTACACTGACAGAATCGGTGGATACCCCTGGAAGGAGAGGTGGAGATCAAATCAAAGAAATGGAACTGAAATTGCATCCTGAATTGAAAGAATCATTGCTTGCGATTTGTAATGACCCCAAAACAACAGTTGTTGTCCTCAGTGGAAGTGATAGAAACGTCTTAGATGATGTATTGCCTTACAACTAGCAACATTTCAATTCCTTCAACTGTAGCGGCGTTTCCCCATGTGAAATTTGTGCTTTTGCAGAACTTCAGTGAGTACAACATGTGGTTAGCAGCAGAAAATGGAATGTTTTTACGATCTACAAACGGTGTATGGATGACAACCATGCCAGAGCATCTAAACATGGACTGGGTTGATAGCGTAAAGGTATGAGCATGTGTAGCTAGTTCTGGTAGTGCATCTTTCAGCTCTAACTTCTCTCACTCTTCTATTCAGCACGTCTTCGAGTACTTCACTGAGAGGACACCGAGATCTCACTTTGAACAACGTGAAACATCGCTTGTCTGGAATTACAAATATTCAGGTGATCTTAGTTTCATCATCCATTTTCCTTTCAAGAACCTGTCTATAGCTATTCAAAGCTTAGTCTTGCCTTAGGTGTGTCAATTCTCTTTTCCTTTTCTAACTTTTTTTTTTTGGAAATATTTCTTCTTTTTGGGGGGTTTATTCCATGTCCTTTTAGATGTTGAATTTGGAAGATTGCAAGCTCGAGACATGCTTCAGCATCTCTGGACAGGTCCGATATCAAACGCATCCGTTGATGTTGTACAAGGACTCCGCTCTGTTGAGGTCCGAGCAGTTGGTGTTACAAAGGTGACAACATTGTTTCTTATGATAAAGTGATCAAGAAGTTCCTCCAAGAATTTTATTTCGAGCACTTGATTAGTTTATGTGACAATTCCTTTTCCCAATCATCAAAACACTCATGGATACACACACATGCAGGGAGCAGCAATAGATCGTATACTGGGGGAGATAGTACACAGTAAAGCCATTGCAACACCAATTGATTACGTTTTATGCATAGGGCATTTTCTGGGGAAGGTAAATTCTTTGATGCTTTTTAAATGTCCTCACTTCAAGTTAATATTGCTTTGCTGTGAGTTTTAAACTTGATAATTCAAATTTCAAAATGCCCACTGTTTGTTTAACTAGTTCCAGATTTTGGTGAAATAGTCCAATGAATCTTTTTAAACCGAAATAAATTAAGAAATCAGAGTAGGACAGGTTGATCACTTGCAACTGTATATTCTTGTTTTCAAGATGCATCTTGAATTTTGATATTCCGCTGCCCATTGCGTTGCTACAATCTGTCCATCTGTATCAGTTTATTTGATTAGCGGAGCAACGTGGTGGGAAATATCATATGCAGAGTGTTTTAACTCTTCAAACTTTTGAATGCTTTATAGTTTTTTATGAAATACAAACACCTCTATTCCTCTGATTTATGCCTGTTGTCTTTGTAATATAGGATGAGGATGTATATACATTTTTTGAGCCAGAACTTCCTTCTGACTGCATTGGTATGCCAAGAAGTAAAGTCAGTGATGCACCAAAGGTACCCGGGGAAAGGCGATCTGTTCCAAAACTCCCTTCTAGTCGAACTAGCTCAAAGTCATCTCAGAATAGGAACAGGCCGGTTTCAAACTCAGAGAAGAAAACTTCCAACCATAATGGTGGACGAAGGCCCTCGCCTGAAAACGTGTCATGGAATGTGTTGGATCTAAAGAAGGAGAATTACTTCTCTTGTGCAGTTGGCAGGACTCGTACAAATGCTCGGTATCTTCTCAATACACCTGACGACGTTGTTGCTTTTCTAAGGGAACTAGCTGAAGCACCTGTTTCAAATGGGGCATCATGAAAATAATAAGGGTAGATGATGAATAATCAGTACCCAAGTTTTTGATTGAGGGAGATTTGTCTGAGATGATATTGACCAAAGGTTTATACCTTCTTTACTTTGGATATATTAGATGTTTGAATTCAAAAGTCTGCAAAGTGAAGAAAATAGCCTTTCTGCTAGCTAATAATAGACTGTAGAAACATACCTTACAGAGCCATTCAAATCACAACCACTATATTTGGAGGCACCCATTAAAATGAACTTGGAACTAGCCAAAAAAATTGGAGGAATCTATAGTTAGGGTGAATGAATATTTTTTGTTTTGGGGTAAATAAACTCATTTTGTAACCAAAAGTGAACTTTGTACAGTGGTAAAGAAAGATGGTTCATTGACACAGAGGGCAACTAATCAGGGTAACAATTGTAGTCCTGTATGATGATTCCTATACACCTCAGAACTATGGGATCTTCCTTTGGTGTATGTACCAGCCCAATTTAACTCATCATTCCATTCTTTAGGCCTATGACAACAACCGCGACTGTAATCAGAGTGCTGACTATGGCAGGGAGCATGCTCTGCTCTCTCGCGACCCGTACTCCAATCAAAAGACTAAAGGCCCCTACTGAAGATAGGTAGCCAGACTACGATCGAGAACAAATGGCCAGTTACGTAGGGCGATCGAGCCAGACCGAGTTAGAAAGGTTTTGATGACTCGAGGTTCATATTAGGGAAAGGAGAGTGAGGAGAAGAGGCGGCAACCCTCAGCCCGATCATCCAATTCGCTCTGACAGACAAGCAACATAGGGCAACTGGGCAAGGCCAGATTAGAAAGGTTTTGATGACTCGAGGTTCATTTTAAGGAAAGGAGAGTGACGGGAAGAGGCGGCAACCCTCGACCCGTTCATCCAATTCGCTCCAACAAACAAACATGGTTCGATCATCCAATTCGCTCCAACAGACAAGCATGGTTTTGTAGTCAAAGAAACTTTGTCGCTTCCATTTACCCATCGGACGGCAGCCCTTCCTTATAATGCCTAACTATGCAGCTTTTTCTAGGAGATAGCAGAGACATCACAAGTAAAGAACAAGTATGCTGGTCTAATTTCCATGTTCGCAGAGAGGACAGAGCCTGATCATTCATAAGCCCCCATAGTAGCAATGCATCCATTTCACCCATAACTTGTCCTTTTTAGTAACATACATTCCATAACAGCTGGAGCTCAACAAAAATACATTTACTCTGCCTTTAGAATACTAGCAAGATACAAAGCTACTTCCCAATCAATATGTGAAAGAACAACACAACACAAATGGGGTAAGAAACAATTCATGACTCCATATATATTAAGATCCAACAAATCGACTTATAAACGCTTAGCATACCGAGCTGACAAAAGATGTGTGGGGAACTCATACACAAACCTTCCTCATGGCACATTAAACATTATAAACTTATAGATAAACTGACGAGAACAACCTAGTGTAGGGATCCTAAACACTGGTAAGAATCTAAATATTTTTGAAAATTTTGGCTACTAATGATATGAATAATGTCTAAACTAGAATACAAAGTGAAGTAGCATATTGATCCAAACCAGAAGTCTGCTCACCGCATCGTAAGGCTTATTATGCAGCAGTTTTTCGATTTGGTTCAAATACATTTTTGATCAAAGATTCTTTGATAGACAGCAACTCAGGGAACTCCTTTTTCAACTTGGACGCATCCATTTCATTGTTACTGCGAGGTGCAACAATTACCTTAGCCTGCTCTTCCAAGGTGAAGTTGGACCACTTAAATTCTGGATTTATGTATTTCTTGTACATCTCCAGAATCTCGTTATGGCTCACAACACCAGGGTTTGTGAAATTCCATATGCCCGTGAGATTACGCTTTGCCATCTCGATTGAAATTGGAAGAAGCTCATCCAAAATTGTCATGCTGTTGGGAATGTTGACCACTTTATTGTAGCGGCTAATCTTGGTAATGAAGTTACGGGGGTTGTTGAGGTCCGAAGATATTGGCATCCGGACTCTGAGGGTGCAAACGTTAGGGTACTCTTTCAACAACTCTTCAACCTGGTGGAGAAACGAACAAAAATATCAATATTTGTAAAAGATTAGCCACACACAACATAGAATCATAAGGAGTACATACCATGGCCTTGGTCTTTGAATAGAAAGAACCAGTAAAATTGGGTGTGTCTTCCTCTTTGAATCCAATGCCTGAACCTTCTGGGTGTGCAGCATCATATTCAAATATGCAACCAGTTGCAAAATTCATCATCAGTAAACCGTGCTCTTTACAAACATCTGCCAAGTTTAGAGTTCCAGCAACATTTGTACGAATTGTTTCAGTCTTATGACTCTCACACCAATCAACGTTAGGTCTACCAGTGACACCAGCAGCATTGAATACATGTGTAGGCTTCACAGCATGAATATCTGCCAAAAGTAGTGAGCGATCCTCTAGACGTCCCCTTCCATACTCATAAGATATTCCCTGTTTCTCACACAGTTTGCCTAGCAGACCACCAATCCACCCAGTCCTACCATAAATCAAAAACTTATTAGGTGATTTACTAGGGGAGTTGCTGATCTTGGAAGCTGGGACTACCATTCCGGTATGATTGGATTTTCCTGAGATTTCAGATGCTACAGAATCATCTTTTTCAGCTCCATCCATAGTTCTCTCTATCCCACCAGGCATCATCAGCATTCTTGGATGGGGAAGCAATGCTCCAGAGACATCTCCCCACCAATTAGGATTATTGATATACCACTGCATGGTTTTTTTCAGACCCTCTTCCCACGTGGTCCTCTCGGACCAACCCAAGCTCTTCAACTTCTGATCATCTAGGAAATACCTCTGGTCATTGAAGGGCCTATTCTCCACAAACTGAATGCTTGCATCTGGATCCTTGTCAAAAAGCTTGGATATATCTTTGGCAACATCAATCACTCGCCTCTCTTTCTTAGTACCGATGTTATAAACATGACCAACATCTCCTCGGTGAAGAATGACTTCAAAAGCCTCAGCAACATCCTCGCAATAGAGATAACTTCTAACATTTGAACCATCTCCATGTATAGGAAGAGACTTCCCCTGCATGGCCAAAAGTATAAACTTGGGGATTAGCTTTTCAGGAAATTGATTGGGACCATACACATTGTTCCCTCTAGTGGTTATAACAGGCAATCCATATGATCTTCCATATGCCATAACAAGCATTTCAGCTCCAGCTTTCGTGGCTGAATATGGATTTGTAGGAAGGAGTTGTGAGGCTTCATGGTTTCCTACAACAGCATCTTCCTCAGTCTCTCCGTAAACTTCATCAGTGCTGACATGGATAAACCTTCTGATCTGACCAGTAACTTTGCATGCCTCTAATAGCACGTGCGTGCCATAAATGTTGTTCTTAGTGAACTCAAAGCTATTACCAAAAGAGTTGTCAACATGGGTCTGAGCAGCAAAGTGCATTATGGTGTCAATGTTCTCGGTGATAAGAAGGTAGTTAACAAGATCAGCACTGCCAATGTCTCCCTTAACAAATTTGAAATTAGGGGAAGATCGAGATGGGGAAAGGTTTTTCAGGTTTGAGCAGTAATCAAGCTTGTCAAGGACAACAATCTTGTACTCAGGGTAACTCCGAACAAGTCGGTTGGCAACATGAGATGCAATAAACCCCGCGGCCCCAGTAATGAGTATATTCTTTGGGGTGTAGGTAGACATTTTTCTGCCAAATTTCAAATATATTCGGAGTTTAATAGCAACTCAAACCCTGCAAAACAAAAAAGAAAAGAATTAACTTCGTCTAATCAACAACATACATACAGAAACCTTATAAAAACTTTCAGGGTAGGGGCACGGAGAAATCGAACCCTCACTACAGTTTGGTACAAACTGAACTACTAAAATTTCCCAACAACAGTCAATTAAAGATTAAAAAAAAAACAAAAAAGGCAAGAAAAAACATAAAAATGAAATCTTTATTTAGATTACTGACTAGCTAACAACATCTGAGCATTAAACAGCAACTAAACCACTTCATCAATGTGAAAAAACCAACAAAAAGATTACCAAAAAAGAACTCCAGGACATCAGCAAATCAACAAACCTGGTCCTAATGCCATAAATCTGACCTAAGTTGCTCGGACACTCCAAAAAAGTTGCCTCACCCGTGTCGGATACTCCAAAAATGCACTACTTTTGAAGGATCCGATACGCACCCAATGACATTTTTGAAGAGTCCGAACCAACATAGAATCTGATCATACTGGTACATTTTTTCATTTGGAATAATAAAAAAGAATTAATAAACAATTCCACTTGATCAGATGAAATTAAATTATACAATAGCAGCAACAACAACATACTCAGCATAATAGTAAAGTGTACCCAAGCTATTGAAATTAAACAACTAAAAATTATTAAAACCAGCAAAACTATCAATCAACCTAATTACATCATAAATCACAAAATAATCTTGTGTTATGACTATATGAATTCTCAATATACATTCAAAAAAGAAAACAAAAACACGGAAATGAAATTCAAAAAAACACAAGCACAGATCAAAAGATCCAAAACACACTATATCCTCCTTTATACATTATAGATCTAGCCAGATCTAACCAAAATATTCAAAAATTAATATAACCATAAAAAAAAAATTAAAATTAACTTACAATTTATTTATCTTCGATCCACCCCGAACTAAAAGAATGGAGAGAGAAGCGGAAGAGACTTATTATATATTTTTGTATAGAGAGAGAGAGAGAGAGAGAGAGAGAGAAAGCGTGTATTGCTTGATATGAGTCAATTATTTTTCCTCTACGTATATTTATACACGCAAACTCACCCTCAAAAAATAAATAAATAAATAAAAATAAAAATGGAAAGCAAAATCAGATCATGATGTTCATATTTATTACCAGAAAAAAGCAAAAATGGAAACAGAGTGATTAAGGAGTTATAGCGGGAGGGTGACAGGGGAATGTGAAATTACATTTTTGTCCTTTGAATGGTGGATATATTTACGTCACGAGGATTTTGTCGGGGATATTTTTCGTGGGAACGGCAGTTGGTTAAGACCGTTAATTTATTTTCCTTTTTGGTGGTTTAATTTTAGTAAATACAATATTCAAAAAAATTCATGAATGCTATAAATATATGTTGTTATATTGATATATTGCTGTTTGAGGTTCGGATTTCATTGAGGTGTTATAAATAAAAGTAGATAAAATTATATTTTTATTTATTTTTTTAATTATTATTTATTTTTATAATATTTAATATTAAGGAGTCCTAAAATATCGGAAACACTGGGTCCTAAAATTAATCTTAACTTCTTTGTCTTGAGCCAGTGGTCTATCGGAGGTAGTGGTATGAACTGCGCACATCTTACCCTCCCCAAACCCCACTATGTGGGAATACACTGGGTTTGTTGTTGTTGTTGAGTCCTAAAATATATTGGTAAGACAGTAAGATATTTTAAAAAAAATATATGGTAAGAAGAAGAACTATTTTCTCAAATTAAAAATTCAAACCAAATAATATTTTTTTTACAAGACTTTTATATTCAACGTTAAAAACTAGATTTACAATTAAATACTATTCAATAGTCATCATATTATAAGAGGAGAGATAATCATCCTATCGATTAATGAACAACTGTTATTGTAGTTTTAAGAAAATATGTCAAAACCACAATAATTTCTCTTTTTTATATTCAAAGATTATAGCTAACGTGATATACACGTGCAAAGCACGTACATTTAACTAGTAAAAAAGATAAATATTAGTAGACTTTTCCTCGTAAAGTTATAAAATAACTATTGTGTATCGTTTAAGTATAATTTTTTTCTTTATTAAATATTCGTACTTGAAATTTAGTAAGAAGAATGAATAACACATTGACAATTGAAGGATTTAGCATTAGATAATTTATTTAGCTTGTAAGATTTGTAATTAGAGAGATCAAAATTGTTCATACTAACTAATTTAAAATTAATTTTTTTTAGCTAAAAATCACAAGCATCAAAGTTTAAAAATATATTGATATTTGAGAGTGCAAAATTCTCAACATGATATAGCTTTTCCTATAGTCCTTTATCCACTTTACTTCTCTACTATTGAACGACACCTATTTTAGAAATAATAAATAATAAATATAATTTTATTATATTACTTTTTTAATATAATAAATTTAATATTTTTGATAATATATTAGATAGTGAGTGCTAATATAATATTTAATATCATGAGTAAAATAAACGTAAATTTATTTATTAATTTTTAATTCTAAAAAAATATTATCAAATATTTATTTTAATATATTTATTGGATAAATAAAAATAGACGAAGTGAGTAATAATAATGAGAATAAAAATGGAAAATCAATATGTTAATGGGCTTTGGGAGACAGTGGAATGCGAAAAAGGCCACGTGATTGCATGAATTAGCTAGTTAATGTGGCATTTTTTGATTGGTTTATGTTATGATAATTATTATAGTAACTATATAATTAAATAATGAGACTAAATATTGACTGTCATAATCAATACTCTTTGCTGGGAATTTTTTAATATTCCATAATTGCAGATTCATAGAATAGCTGTTTTCATATCTGTCAAATTCATGTGTATCTTTAGTTTAAGTATGAAATGAATTTAATTAAATTAATTTATGACCGACAACGGAAAAGGTAGTCAGCAAGCAAAGAGAAAATTTAATTCAAACACAAGTTAATTTAGTATAATAATAAATAAAATATAGAGTCAATTGCACTTTACTCTTTAGGTAAAAATGAAGAATAATATCCTTTTCATATGTGGAATGAAAACAATAATTATCGATCAGGTGGAGCGGTGAGTGATCTTTCATTTTTAATTAAAAGTATCGTGTTTCAATCTGTACAGAGTTATCTTTGTTAGTGAGCGCTTTACCTCTAATGTAGACTTCTCAGGGTGAATTCAGATTTAGTCGTGTTTTAATGTGGCTACCGACTATCGATTGGGATGTTATATTTTTTTATTTAGTTTTTTTCTTTTTTTTTTTTGAGTAAAATCACTTTTTAAAAGCTGAATATCAAAATATATAACTTTTATTCATTAAACACAAGATGTAATTAAATTGTTTATATAGTTGTAGGAATGATTACTCAAATATGACATGAATTGATTTTATATAATCAAACATTTCTTGCATAATGCTCAAGAAAGTATATGAGTATAATTAGAAAAATATTTCAAATATGATAATAAGCATTGTTGTGTGCAAAGTTCGTTGCTTTTATAAATGTACCTATATTATGGATTTGAACTTTTTCTATAAGAAGATGTAGAGTGATATTATTAGACTAATTAATTAGTTAGCAATTGGTTCTAAGAAATTGATTTTTCTTTATATAGAGAAAGACGAGTACTAATATGATTAATTGTTGTAGTTAAAGAGTGCAAAATACTTAATTAGATCAAAATAGTCAAATCTAACATGCTATTGACTAATGTAAACCATTATTTAAACATTCAAGTATAATTACTTGTTGGCATTTGATATTTACAAATTACAATCAAAACAATTAATAACATGATATGTGTCTTCAACTTATTCTTTTACTCATTTATTATGATTAATTAATATGCATAGTTGCCTTATCTCTTACTTAATCAAAGCCGGGAGCTAATACAAATTCAGAGGAACTCAATAACTTTTTTCCATTTCTTATATTTATCTTCAAAATTCAACAATTTAAATAAACTACATTACCAATATGGGTGGTGGTGCAGTGGATAAGGCTGATCCATCCTTAACTAGAGGTCGAGGATTCGACTCTGGGTATGGAGAAAACTCTGTTGGGAGCGCTATCACCTTAATGGGCCCTGCAACGCGTAATCCGAATTAGTCGGGGCTCCAATGCGGACACCAAACACCGGATTGAAAACAAAAAAAAAAACTACATTCATGATAAAATAAGTTATTTTAATGCTATAAACATCAAATGCAGTTAATTTTTTTTTTTTACCATTTGATTTATCATTTGGCTATCAAACAAGTTGCTTTATTCATGGGACCAAAGTGTTTGTTATATAGTGGTAGTACGTTTCGAAAATTACCAACACGAGTATAATGTGTTTCTATTCGTCTACAATTTCATATTTGTTCACTATATTAAAAATATATAGTATTTATTTTTGTACTTGTTTTATTAAAAGAATTTGTTTTTTAGGAGATATGTCAAATCAAAAATGAATTAGTAAAGACGTACAGAGGAAAAGTAAAAAATATTTACAAATAGTTACTTCAGCCCTTTGTAAACTGCCATTGAATTTCAAAATTTGCATATATATTGGAGATTCATTTGTTGAATTTAAACTTCACAACAATGACTGTTTTTCAAAGATGAATGAAAAGTATTTGCTGGACAATATTTTTATAAATTTTAAATTAATAAGGACTCCAACATAAATACTAGTAATAATACTTGCCTCCTATTTTTTTTTGAGTTTAATTTTTGCTCATGAGAGAAATTGTTGAACTTGTAAATTATAACAACAATATATACGAGCATAGGTGGTGGCATAATGTCAAATAAACTTTCTTTGTAAAAGTCGGTGAATTTGTATATTTAAATTTTTAACTCCGCCACTGTATACTGATGTTGTCGATGTCTAATAGCAATTGTTCACTTCCAAGATTCCTGGGGCATCATCTAATCTTATTTGTCTCTTATAGTATCACATCATTTCAAAATTTTGACAAACTCCCTAATAATTATTTTCATTGGACAATCAAGATTAAATGTAATTATATTTTGCATATTTTTAAGTCAAAAGAATACCTACAATGAGCTTCTATTTTTCTAATTCTAATTTGAAATTCTATCAGGTGGATGACTATGTACAACAAATTAATCAGCCTCGGGGGCGATGACTTATAAATTAAGAGTTACATACTCATTTTGTATATGGAATAATTAATCATATTATTTCAATATAAAATAGCAGTTTGAGATTAATTAATATATACTCCTCTATTTCAAAATACTTGTCACAGATTTTCTTTTAAGAGTCAAATCATATGAACTTTGACTAATGACATGTATTTTTTCATTATATTAATATAAGAAAAATGCAATTTATATTACTTTTCACAAGTTTTTTGATATCTAAATTTTAATTTGAAATAATTCATTAATCTAATCTATTTTAGCTGCTTTTTTTTTTTCTGCTTTTTCAAAGAAAGCTTACCATTTAGGTGTCGTACTTTTGTTTAAAAGTAGGCTTTGCTGAATTAGTAATACAAGAAATTGTTTATGTGATGAGTAATAATGAAAAAGGAAAAGTGTTACTGTGTTATGAAGTTAATATTGGGATATTTCAACGAAGTATGATTATTATTTTATGTGCGATTTTATATTGTGATTAATTCTTTCTATACGCCAACCAAACGATACCTCTCCTAATATTGTGGTAAATCACTAATAAGAGATTTGTTTTGTTTACTACAAAAGATAATTACTTTCATTTTTATATACCATCAAATATTTTGGTTAAGCACTTTTAAGAGATTCTCAAAAAAAAAAAAAAAAAGACTTTTATGTTTTACTAATTCGACATTTTAAATTTGACAGTTTGAAAAAAAATTTCATAATGTATCGTATTTGAACACACTATTATTATATTTTTTTCAATTTACTGGCATGTCTACTCATTTTGGAACAAATTTAATAAAATCAAATTCCAGATAAAATGTCTGAAATTTCATATGACTAAAGTTCAAACGAAAATAAATAACGAACGCTTTCTTTTTTAATAAATTAAAGAGAAAAAGTCATATTTCCCCCCCCCTAAACTTGTCCTTCCAACTCACTTTAGCACTTATACTTAACTTCCGTTTATTTACCCCTTAACATCTTTAAAGTTTATTTATTTCACCTCTCAAAATTAAATATCACTCTCACAACGGAGAGTGGGTTACACACGCGTCATGTCAGTGCCAAATCAGTGTCAGATCATTGCCACGTAATAAATTAGAATTTAAAAAAAAAATCCCACACATACTATTTTTATATTTTTTTTTAAATCAAAAAATATTATTTATATATAGAGAGAACAAAAATGCCCCCACCCCCACGCCCACCCCTACCTATTTTCATTTAAATAATATATATTTTATATAATTATTTTTATGTATTTTTATTTTAAAAATAAAAATATACATGTACTATATATACCATTCAAGTCCCTTCCCCCCACCCCCTGCTCTTCTTTCCTTTCAGCCCCCACTCCACCTCAACCCCGTTCTTTCTCCCCTTCCTTCGCCCCCCCCCCCCCCCCCCCCCCAGCCTCACCTGCTATTCTTTCTCCCTTTTAATTAAAAGAAAGTGTTGTTTTAGGTGGTGGTGTTAATGGAAGAAAGTGAAAAATAAATAAATAAAGAAAAGTATTGTTCTTAAGTGGTGGTGTTAATGAAGGAAATAAAGAAAAGCGTTGTTCTTGAGTGGTGTTGTTAATGGAGGAAAGTGAAAAAAAATTAAAGGAAAGTGTTGTTCTTGGGTGGTGGTGTTAACGGAGGAAAGTGAAAAAAAATTAAAGGAAAGTGGTGTTCTTGGGTGGTGGCGTTAATGGAGTAAAGTGAAAAAAAAATTAAAGGAAATTGTTGTTCTTGGGTGGCGTTGTTAATGGAGGAAAGTGAAAAAAAAAATTGAGGTTGTTAATGGAGGTTTGAGTGTTGTTGATGATGATTTGAAGAAGAAAGAAGAAAAAAAGTCCATTTTTTATTTTATTTTTAATTTTATTTTTTAATTATATTTTAAATATAATATTACTGAAATTAATTTTTTCAATAAATAAACGCCCCCATTTTTTTTTTTAAAAATATCACGTCAGCTTTAGGGGTCAAACAAATACACTTTAAAGACGTTAAGGGGGTAAATAAACGAAAGTTAAGTTTAAGTGCTAAAGTGAGTTGGGAGGACAAGTTCAGTGGGAAAAATATGTCTTTTCTCTAAATTAAACTTTAACATAATTATTTGGAATTTTGGACCTGTAAAAAAGAAAATGACCGAGTAATATAAAACGGATAAAGTAGTATTTTGGGTTTATTTATTGGGTAAAACTTACATGCACCCAGTGTACACACTAAACTAATACATGTATACTATGTGTTTGAATTTAAAGTTCATGTTAATTAATCATGATTAATCAATATATATTTTACTTAATTTAATTATATAACCATAGTAAAAAATATTAGTTTGATATATACACCGGGTGCACGTAAATTTTTACCTTATTCAATAACTATAGTAAAAAATATTAGTTTGATATATACACCGGATGCACGTAAGTTTTTACCTTATTCAAGTGGAGAACAAAATTATGAGAGAGTAGACACATGTGGAGGCAAATGAAGTTTCGAGTTTCGACAACCTTTTCATCAAAAATTTTTTATCGTTATTATTATTAGTACTAACATTATGTGTTCGTGTTTAATTCTTGTGTTTCAAAAACTTTATATGATTAACCTAATTAATTTAGCTTAATCATTGCTGATTATTCACTCTTTCATTTTTTAAAAATAGCATCAACATGTGATCTCCACCAATGCAATCGTGATGAAATGATTGTGATTCCTTGATTATTAATTAGAGATTTCGATTTCGAGTTTGAATCATGTGTACACCTAAAAATGAATCCCATCTTTTTTTGCTTATATGTCGTCGTGTCTGGTCGTTTGTATTTCTTTGGAAATAGGTGCTTTAATTTATGGAGATTGTCATATACTTCATGTGAAATGTGAATGTTTCAGAGGTGACCATAATGTCAAACAAACATGGCCTATACATTAGAAATTTTTAACTCTTAACAGCACATGAATGACAAGTTTTATCAATCAAACATGATTTACAAAAATTATTTTAACAAGAGAGTGAGTATTGTATCGAAGTTAACAATTAGAAGATACAAGCAAGTTTTGTCATTCCAACAAGACAGGAGAAGAAATATTTTACTGGAGCGATGATGAGTAATGAATATAGGTAAATTCTGTCAATTCAATGACAAATGTATATGACTAAGCAGCCATAGGTATTAGTGAACAATTCATCTGCCAAACCTGAGTGTAGAAGAAAATCTGTCAATTATAACAAGTGATGTACATTGAAAGACATGTGACCAATCTGGTCCCTCTGCCCTTGAAAATGACAAATAGGACTTAAAATTTGAAAAAAAAAAATACTATGACGTTTTATATTTTTTTATTTAAAATAAACTCCTAAAATCTATGGTCCAATGGTAGGTAGATCATGTCCACAATAATTGAAATAATTATTTGTGGGAGCTAGCTTAAAAGAAAAAAAGACAGCGATAAATAGTAGTAAAAGAAAAACGTGTGCAAGTATCAATGACAAAAATACAATTTCTCTCTGTACTGCTTAACTTGGAACCACAAATGAATATTGAACATTACATGTTGTTTTTTTTCTTCTGCAAGCTAAATTATGTATGGCTGATGAATATTGTGTCTCTTTATTTTTGTCATGGTACATTCTTGACTTCTTGTACGGAGGACGTGTGGACGGTTGACAGTGTTTTGTACTTGAGCTTGCAATTGATAGGTAAGTCTTTTGTTCCAAGTGATTAAGTACAGAGTTCGATATTAGTTAACGAAGAAGCTATTTCTTATTATACTTTTCTTTGGCTATCCACTTTAACATCGCTTCTATTGCAAATTTGATATGGCAATGTAATGGTTGACAATGCAAAATGAGTAGGGACTATTCATGATTGAACTCAGAAGAACTCATGGCATGAGGTTTGTCTAGTGCGATTTGCCTCTCCACTATATTATACTTGAGTGGAGTTTATGCCAAGGGTATAATAGTGGCGCTTTGTGGTAGAATTCCTTGAATTTCAATATGTAGGCATAAAACGGATTATATAAACTTAAACAATCTTATACATAAACAATCCTATCCATAATCCTTTGTATTATTCAGGAACGTTGAACTTAATAATTTTCACATACACATAATAATAGTAATTCAATAAAGAATTACTTAGAATTGTTTCTCTCTCTTTACCTTACTTTCACAATAATTGTGATGGAGCTTATTATTTTTTGGCAGAGAGAGGACCCATAGTCAGTTCTGTTTTCACGTTCCATCAACGTGATTGGTGGATACAATCATTATACTACTAGGAGTCAGTAATTATCCTAGGTAACTTTCCATATGGATTGAGGATTTAACTTATTCAATTATTATTAAACCAATAAATAAATTAATTATGTGGGGCATAGAAATTTACACAAAAGAAAAAACAGGAAGATAATATTTTTTTGAGGAAGAAGAAGAAGGGAAGTAAGCTTTTAGAGTACAGAATTTTGATTACTGAGCCCGGAGGTGTATAAGACATAAACTTAATAGTAGTAATACCTTAGACTATAGGCAGATCGAAAAATTAAATTAAACGAGTTCAGCTCTTAAGATTCTTAATGCTCAAGTCGCTGTAACATTAAAATTATGGATTCAAATTTAATATTATTGAGATTTGAGAAGGTTTTACATAGACCGAAATGGTGCCAAACTTGCTGGTTTAAAGCAATTTTAGAAGCTCAATTTCTAGATTGAACTCTTGATGAATTGTTTTTCATGTTAAAGTCGCTTTTTGTTCAATCTCATCGGATTCATATTTTTTGCCGCACTATAAAATGAAATAAGTTGTATAGGGAAAATGAGATTGCAACGCGTTTTCCCCCCTAAATTTAGGTTTGCAAACTTATTGTTGAGGCTTTATCGCGACTCAAGAGAAAAATTTAACCATCTTAGCTTCTTGTTGCAGGGAAATTTTTGCTTTTGGATTGTTTCCGTCTCCAATGTGTCTTAAGCTTTTCATACTTCCATTCTTGAACTGCTTGATCTGTGGCCTGGTAGGCTGTTTTCAACTTGCCTTGCCTGCGTTGTACATTTTGTAATGTATGCATACAGAGGAAGAGAAAAGGGTTAATAATAATCTTCTGTTGTAGTAATATTTAAAGCAGTTGTGCACTTGTTCATAGCGTAACCTTTTAATCTGCGTGCCCATAAATATTGCTCGTAGTTCAGGATGCTCGGATGGATACTCACAGTCTTTGGCCTATTTGCAGTTATCGTACTTGTGAGCTTGCTTATACTTAATCTTTGTGCTTCCCTCACATCAATGTTTGCCTCCCCGGCCAGTACTGTTTGTCATTGCATGTCTGACCATTGACATCCATATTTCCTCTGAGCGTTTCTACCAAGTTCTTATTCTTAACGTTCGCTGATTCACTGAATAACTCATACAGTCTGGTGAGCAGGACCAGGAGTGTACTCGAATCCTTACCTTATATTCTCTCGCCTGACTCACAAAGCGTTTCTACTTGAATTTCGGGTACCAAAGGGCATAGGAACAGTTTTAGGAGCTGTACAATTGCAATTATATGCATCTTACTTGAATTCCTCTAAGAGACTCTACTGAAGGCTTTAATTTATAGTGTCTTATTCATGACGTAAAATTAAAGAAAGTAGTATCTTATGCGCGAAAAAACACCTAGGAGAAAAGGTGAATGCTCTACATCTTTAGCATTTGATTCATCAAGAAGAATCTTAGTACTAATGGTCTTTACTTGTGCATTTTGTGAACATAGATTTATCTTTCTCAAGCTGTCTTCTTTTTTCCCTTTTATTTGTGCATGATGAGAATTCCAAGCTCAAGGTGATGACGGTTTCCTGTTCATTGAACACCTTCAACTATACCACTTTCTGGAAAGTAATTATTCAGAACTTATACGCAGTGGCGTAGCCAAATGCATTATTGATAAGGGTTCGATTGAATTTCCCCCTTCAGAAAGTTATACTGCAAATCAGGTAAGCACAACTTTTTCGAACAAATATAAAATTGTTGAATGAAATTTCCTAGGTTGCTAAGTGTAAAAGTACTCGCTGTGTATGTTTGCATTTTTTCTAGTATATATGTATGCTGTCAAAGTTCGTGATGGAAAACCAACTATAAATACAAATGCTTCAGGATCGATCATAAGTAGTTGTTTCTCTGATGTGTTGCGTGATCATATTTGAACACATTATCGACTTGATGAAGTGGCGTAACCTCTCTGATCATAGAGAATCAGCCCGCTAAACTTTGGCAGCTCACACTTTTCACCCATAAGTATCGGTCTTTTCCACACAGGTGAATCTGAACTGCTACTCTGGCAACCAAAATCAGCTTCAATTAGCTGATCTCCGCTAAGCTTCTCTTTCTGGCTCCACCTCATAGAACTCGTAAGCACATCCTTCACCGGACCCAACTCTCCTCGTGGCTCTGCACAATCTACTACGCTGGTTGACTCATCAGCACGTTGTGGTTCTTGATCCTCGCTTCTCCTTCTTACATTTCTCCTTAAAACAGCGACAATGCAAGTTCCAATAACTAAGAAACAGGTGCATATTACCAGTAACGCGATAGCTCCAAGCGTCGAAATTTTCCATTTGTCTTCTAAATTCCATATTGCTTCCATGTTGTATAGCAAGTAAGTATCAGAAAATAATTGATGAAATGATTAGGAGAATGAATTATGTGCATATATTTGAAGGAAAAAAAAAAAAAAACTAGTCGTTGGGTTTGTTTGTTGTTGTATTGCAATCTCTAGGCGCCTTACTGATGTTGACTCACTTTAATTTGGTGCTTTAAATTTCTATAAGTGGGGCCTTCGTCCCATTGAATAATTGTAGTTAGCCGTTTGTTCCTATTGTTAATCTTTTCTGCTCAGACCGTTCGCTTTTACTTGACACATTTTAACTTGACACGCCTATTGAGAAAACACTTACAAGAGTACATACTTCCTTCGTCTCATTTTACTCGTTCCAAATTTTCTAATTTGATTTCTTATTTTACTTGTCATTTTTCATTACTTAAGACAAGACAAACATTTTTTTCTATTCAGCCCTTAATATTAATTGTTTTATCTCCAAGTTAAAATATAAATATCATTTAATAGAGGTACTATAATAAAGTAGTTATGTTATTAATAATTTTTCTTAATCAATATGCAATGTCAAATTAGGATGAATAAAATGGGACAAAGGGAGTAGTTATTATTGTGTTGAAACTAGTTCAGAGAATAAACAATTAATATTAAGGGTGAAATATAAAAAATAGTTGTTTTTGCTTGATATGTCGAAAATGACATGTAAAAATAAAAATTTAATTAGAAAATAAGTAGGAGAAGTATTTGTTTCTACCTATTACCAAATGATAATTGGTAACGAAATGGGAATTTAAACTGTCTTACTATCTTGATTAGTTCAAATTCGCTACTCGAAACTAATTGGAGGGATAAGTGCTAGCTCCCTGTTACGTTTTTTTTTTTTTTTTCCTTTTCAAGGTTTAAACCTGAAATCTTGTTCTACAATATTCGTGAACACGTGCACTTGTGATTCGAAGTTTGGAATTTGTAAAAATAAAATTGGTCAAAACAGATGAGAAGAACAACTTTTCGAGAGGATGAGAGCATATCTTTGTGCCTTGTAATTCATATAATGGGATAGGTTGCTTTTATAGGCAATTTGTTGGAGCTGTTATTAAAAAAATTTGATCGGTTAAAGAATATATTCAAGGAGATGCGATTATGAAATTTATTTTGGAATCGTTACAAGGTGTTGAAATGGTACTTAAATGTCCCACACGTCCTTACGAGTCAAGTTGAGCCAAATGAATGACAACAAAACGCCTGTGTGATCATCAAATTTTAGCTTAACAAGTATTGATGAAACTCTGCTATTCCGCAAGGAATATTTTTGAGAAATAAAGTGCACAAAAAAAATAGTTTCCATTTTATGTAATTTACGATTTCTAATCTTTAAAATATAAAATAAAAAAGTAGGAAGATCCATAAAAAATTCTTTTCGATTGCATTTTCAACAAAATTGATGCTTAAAGGCTCAAAGAGAGCACAAAAATGTCATAGATTGATACAACAAATATGTATCTGGATGTGGTTTTTTCCTTGAAGGGAAGCCTTGAAATAACTGATAAAGTTATTGTCATGTGACCAGAAAGTCATGGGTTCAAACCTTGGAAACAACCTCTGACAGAAATATAAGGTCAAGCTGCGTATGATACACTCTTGTGGTGGGATCCTTCCCCGAATATCGTGCATAGCAATAGCTTTAGTGCACCGAGCTGTTCTTTTATGTTGTTTTTTCTTAAGCCATCATAGGCTCTTTAGATTGTACTTTTATTTGTTTGTTATGACAATCTTTCACATATTATTACCAAGAAAAAAAAATGAATAATATTGATAAAATTTTATTTATTTCATCACGATCTTTCATAATTAATTAAATTGAATTCATAATAATATTCCCCAACAACTCTTTTTATTTATTGTCTTTTTAATGACTTCTTAGCTCATGTACATTCATTTTAAAATTTTGCAATTGGTATAGAAGTTTAAAGTTTTGATTTGAAATTAGCATTTATTTATGATATTTAAATAAAATATTAATTATTAAAAAATTGATTAACAAATATTTCCTTTCTACTATCCCCGACTGTGAATTATTTTTTCTTTTAATGATTATATTGTTTGGATCAATTTTCACGGATTTTACACAATACTTCAACAACAATAAATATCAGACAATTCTATCTTGAATTGATTTTATTTTGATAAAATATAAGTTTATAATGATCAAAAGACTTGACAACAAACATACATTTGTTAACAAAATTTTTAAAATATACTTTGAAAATCTATGGTTAAACGGGTAAGTTAAATAATAAATAAATTACATTTACAAACTTTTGGGGCCAAACTATATGCAAAAATATAACCAAAACCCATCAAAAGAAAAAATATAAAACAAGGGGCTGTTTGTTCTTTTTCATAAACACATGTAAAGAAGGGAGGGCTTTTACTATTTTGTTCGTCGGCTACAGGTGACCAACACTTCACTTCTCCTGGATTTTCCAATTTTTTTTTTTTTAAGGTTGGTCTTTCAATCTTCTTAATTATTAGCTAAATCTATTTGTTTTGTTTACTTTTCTATTTATTTTTTTTCAATTTTTTGTTTATTTTTTTCGCTCTTTTTAGGGTTCAGTTTGTTTAATTTCATGTAATCTGTATCTAGATGTATTCATTTGTTTGTGAATTAAAGAGATAAGCTGTTCTTGAGCCGTTTATATTTGTTTGAATTATTCTTGATTAGATTGAACTATCAAGCTTCAATTTTTATGTACTTTTTGTTGAGGTACTTGCTTTTGTTTGACAAAAGAAAATGGACCCAAGGGTGTGGTTTAGTGGTTAATGAAGTGGGTTGAGAATGGAAGGTCTCAGGTTCGAATTCCAACAGAGGCAAAACACACTAGGGGATTGATTCTTCCTATCTGTCCTAGCCTTGGTGGACAGAGTTACGTGGTATGTTTTGTTGGTGGGAGGTGGGAGGTACCCCGTGGATTTAGTTGAAGTGCACGAAAGCTGGCCCGTGTGCCACGGTTATTAAAAAAGAAAATCTCTATTGATGCTTGCTCGGTCACTATTGATTTTAAGATCAGGTTTTGGAGTGGGGAATGGAACTCATTTACTGTGACTAACACCCCCTTATTCATCATAGTTTTTGTAACCTATGCTGTTCGGACTCTTCAACAATGTCAATGGTTGCATGTTGGATTATCCAAAGCTAGTATTGGAGAATCCGACGTGGGTGCGGCATGTTTTTGGAGAATCTGACACTGGTGCGGCATTGAAAGTGAACAGTCCATGCAACTTTGTTTGTAATAATAATAAACCCAGTGTGTTCCCACTAGTGGGGTTTGGGGAGGGTGGAGTGTACACAGACCTTATCCTTACCTTTGGAAGGCAGAGATGTTGTTTCCGTCTTTCCGACTGACCTTTGGCTGAGCAAAAAGTGAAAATGTGGCAATAGCAACAAATGGAAACAACAGCAAGGTAATGAGATACTGAAACAACAAGTAGTGATAGAAATCTAACATTAAGGGGAAGAAGCGAATAATACTAAAACTCTGGGAAGGGGAACATTAAATGCCTGACTACTACTGAATTTGTTTTTCTTGCTATCTTTGGTAGAGAACTGGTGTTTTCTTCTAACAAATATATTTGATCTCCTTATAAGCAAAGAAGATGGCTGGTCGAAACCGTGGGCATCCTATTCCAATGAAAGGTGGTCCTCATGGTGGACTTCCTCCGCCGGTTCATGAACCCCCATTTTCCATGGGTCGTGTTCCAGTGCCTCATCCGGCATTGCTTGAAGAAATAAGAGAATCGCAGTTTGCAATGGGCCACAGACCGATGCCTCCACACCCCGCTGTTCTTGAAGAACACCTGGCTTCTCAGCATGACGAGATTCAGGGACTATTAGTTGATAACCAGCGGTTGGCTGCAACTCATGTAGCCTTGAAACAAGAAGTAGAAGCTGCTCAATACGAACTTCAGCGAACTGATCATTATGCCCGTTCTTTGCGTATGGAAACTGATGTGCAAATGAGAGAACTTTATGAGAAGTCTGCTAAGATGGAAATGGATCTCCAAGTAGCTGATGGTATGAGGTCAGAGCTTATGCGAGTGCGCTCAGATATTAAGGAGTTTACTGCTGCCAGGCAAGAGCTTACTGTTGAGGTCCAAAGAATGACACAGGATTTGACCAGAATGACTGCAGATCTACATCAGACTCCAGCAATAAAAGCTGAAATTGAAGGTCTAAAACAAGAGCTGCAGCGAGCAAGGTATTTTTTTTCCAGAGTGAATCTGCTCTATGTGGAACATTTTCAAATTGATAGTTTCTTACTGCACTCTTGGCTTACAGGGCAGCTATTGAGAATGAAAAGAAAGGATATGCAGAAAACTATGAACATGGTCAGGTTATGGAGAAAAATTTACTAACAATGGCTCGAGAGCTTGAAAAACTTCGAGCTGAGGTTGCTAATGCAGAAAAAAGAGCTCGAGCAGCAGCAGCTGTTGGGAATCCAGGTACTTTTCCCTATCCAAGTTCAGAAAACTATAAAATGCAGATATGGAAAAGCACGTTCAAGGGTCCATCTTGTGATGAGGACAAATTTTCCTCGCTGTTGTGTTTCTCAACGGAATTTTCTTCTTTACACACAATGAAAAATGGGGCCTGGAGAGCACTTTTAAGCATGATTGGATAGTGATGTTGTTTTAATGTATTAAGCTAGCTATTATGGTTCATGCCATTACCTGGTTGTCATTTGATTTATTGCTTCCTATCAGAATTCAGGGGTTTTTCTGGTCGTGTATACATTTAGTGGGTAATATAATTAACAAATTTTTTAATTATTAAATGGGGACCAACTGGAGCAATCAACCGTTCAAATCCCTGACAGGCTCAGTAGGATATGATTGCTCCAGTTGGTCCCCATTTAATAATTTTTTGTGTACAGACAGAGAGACACACGCAATCTTTCACAGTTGCTGCGTTAATATTTCTCAAGTTCATTGGACATAGAATATTAGTACTGTAACAGTTTCATGAAGTTCATCTTTACCTGCACAGGTTCAGGGTACAATGCAAATTATGGGAATACGGAATCTGGTTATCCAGGGAATTATTATCCTGCTAGTTACGGAGTGAATCCTATGAACCCTGCTCATCCTGTAAGTTATTCTCTGTGGTGGTCTTGGCATTTGATGGGATTATAATGTGAAGAAGGCAATCAACACTTTGCTCTTGTTCATTTAGATGAAATGTGAAACATTTTTTCCTTTTAGTGTTTTATTTTCTAAGTTTAGTTGTTCTTTTATATTTTAGGTGCAGGGTGGTACTGAAGGTTATTCTCAATATGGTCATGGACCTGGTGCTTGGAGTGGTTATGATTTGCAACGAGCTCAAGGACCCAGATAAACTATTTCATGTAGGCTGTCACATGGCGTTGTGCTTGCTACTTTCCGGTACTTTGAAATGGATCTTGGAATTAGATTTGAAGTGTTACGCTGAATGGTCTCTTTGAGAAATAGTTTTTGTATTGAGATTGTTATTTAATGTTGTGACTGTCTTGCTTCTTGTGATAAAGTTTTTAGCTGCCTGCTGGCTTTTTTGTTAATGTCTGTTGTATCTAATCTACAATAGTTGTCTGCAATTTCTGTAATTGTATCTATGCAGTCGCTTGAACCTTAGTCTCGTATCCACTTATAAAGAAAAGTAAATTTACCTCTCTTAATGACCTTGCACTATTTGAATGAATCCTTAATAGCATAAATGCTCTTTTTGGGCCTGTAATGTTTAAATACTCTGTATTTATAGATTATCAAACATTAGATGCTCTCTAATATACTTTAGTATTTATATTTCTTCTAATATATTAAGGCCTCACTTGTGCACTTAAAGAAGGTCTTAATTTAATCATTCAGATCTTAGTTATTAAGTTTGTTTTTCTTAGGTCTGAATCTCAACCATTCAAATCTTGACCACTAAGTGAGTTTTATTTTATGTTACAACCCCTTAATGAGTTTGAATTGGTTTGAGTATCTGTAACAATGTTTTAGCATCATTAAGATGTCTATTCAAAAGTTTTTTATAAAGGTGACAGTTCACCAATTCTATTCATTCACCACCACTGTTCACTATTATCATTAATCATGATCATCGCCTCCCACCATTATCAACTACCACCACCACCACAACTACCATCTTCAACCACAACCATCACCGCTTCCAAGCACTACAATCAGCGTCACCACCACTAGCCACCATTTACAACAATACTACCAACCACCATTACCACAACAATAGACCACCACCACCCACTACTCACAACTATCATTCTCAGTCACAACCGCTAGCGTTGTCAATCATTACAACTATTTCCATCACTAGCCACCTTTTACAATCACCACCACCAATCATCTTTACCATAACAACCTCCGTCACTACCGGCAATCACCACGATTAGTCATCACTATATATCGCCAACCATTGACATCATTCACCATCTCAATTATAAGCTATCATTATCTTCCACCACAACTATCCGCCGCCACCACCAACTACCACCATCAACCACTACTTGCCACCATCACCACTAGCTAACTGCTACCCACCAACATTAGCCAACATCGTTTCCATTGACATCCACAACTACAGCCACCACCACCAACTGCCATATAATTTTTTGAATGTATTAGGTTTGATGTAGTATTAGATTTATTTAGTATTTTAGTTTTTTATTAACTTTATATTTAATAATTTTTTATATAAGGATGAATTTTATACATTCAGAAGTTGAAAAAAGAGGCTTAACTAGTTAGTGTTTGTTTGTATGTGTGTGTAAAGCTAGTAGGATATGATTGACATTAAAAGATCGCAAACTATACTGTCTCTCTGCCAAAAGGATGTTGATTTATTTATATATGTACATGTCATAATTAGATGTGGTAAATTAGTTTAGCTGTTATGGTAGACACATTTTTTTAGAGCTAGGTCAGTAGCTTATTGCAGCTTCCGTGCGCCTTTTTACCTTTACCATCTCATCATCTTATTAACTTTTCTACTTTTACCATCTTATCTTATAAAATCTGAATGACTTTAGACTTAAATGGTCATTGAAGTATTTGGGGCTTAAAGTCTCTTTGCAAATATGTCAACAAGCACTTATTCTTGTACTCTGTTGATGTATCAAAGTTGACTAGGTACAGAGTTCCACTCTACTATGCTTTGTGCCGAAAATAACTTTGATCAAAGTGTGGCATATGGTAACTTTGTAGCAGTGTCTGTTGTGATCCATTTTCATTCCCTTATTTTGCTGGAAGGAGTTGCAATTTCTGTATAAACCTGCTCTGGTGGATGGACGAATGAGATTTAAGATAATTCACTAACCCAAGATGAGGTTTTAAGTTAGCCAGGAGCTCTTCCAAGCAGTGTTCTGGAATGTGAGCGCATCATCGCATTATGCGGTGATGCAATGCGAGGCTTTCCTGCTGCGAGTAACTGATGCGAGGCTTTTTAACAAATGCGGGCGCGTAACCCTGTGATGCGAGATGCGAGTCGATGTGCTCACATTATGTTGATTTTATTTTTAGGGTCATTTTTATATTAAAAAAAAAAAAAGAGTCAGGTCAATTTAAAGTTAAAAAAGAGTCAGAGCACTGTTGCCTTCACTTCTGCGAAATTTTAAGGTTAGCTCTGAAGAGAGTCGCGACTTCACTGCTGCGACCTCTTCTCCTCTTCACCGAGATTTGATGGTAATTTTTCTTCCTTCGTCTTTCTTCTTCCTTCTTCTTTCTTCTCTGCTTTGCTGTGTTTCACTGCGGCGACTTCACTGCTTTTTTCTTCTGCTGCTTCTTCTTTTTTCAATTCTGCGATCAGTTACTGTTCTGCTCTATTTTCTCTCTCTATTTTTCGTTTTCCTTTTCTCTGTTTTTTTACTTATGTTTCTCACTTCTTTTTTCTCTAATTTCGGTGATCAAACTTGTGATTTTGGTGTTTCGTTTACTTTTGCTTATATATATTTTATCTTCTGCTGCTTCTTCTTTTTTCAATTCTGCGATCAGTTACTGCTTTGCTGTATTTTCTTTCTCTATTTTTCTTTTTCCTTTTCTCTGTTTTTTTACTTATGTTTCTCACTTGTTTTTTCTCTAATTTCGGTGATCAAACTTGTGATTTTGGTGTTTCGTTTAAACTTTTGCTTTTATATATTTATCTTTGTTGTTGTCTATATTGTTGTTGTGGTCTTTTCAGTTATGACTTACTGCTTGGATGCTATTTGGTCTTTATTCTTTTAAATTGCGCTTCAGTTCAATGATGCGGTTGCATCGTTTCATGCATCGTTTCACGCATCGCATAATGCCTGATGCGGAGCCTTGTCGCTTTTTTCCGCATCACGCTTCCATGAACACTGCTTCCAAGTTCCATGTATGAAGCTTAAATTGGGGCAAGGGTGAATTTTTGAAGTGGTTTTATTGTTGATCTCATGATCTGATCTGCTAGCAATGTACTCTTTTTTAGGTTTCCAAAGGTGTCTTTGATTCGCGTAATGAAATATTCTACTTTTATGACCTAGGAATTGTAATATATTCTAATACTCTTCTTTATCTCCAGGTTATAATCAGTGTCTAAATGAGTTCATTGATGACACATGAGTATGAGATTTTCGGGTCAGTAATTACTTCACATAATCATAATGAGCACTTTTATGAGATGACTTCTTGATTATTAGTAATTTGACAACATTCTAAGACTAGTTTTCCCTTGCCTCTACTTTTGTAATTTGCTTTTGATTCTCTATGGCCTTTAATATAACAAGAAAAAGAAAAAAATTGCAATACGTACACCCTATTTATTAAGATAACATGTTTCAATTGATGCGTAATTGTGAGTTTTGGTTGTCTTGGACTTCACATAATGGTTTCCTCATGGAAAAATTTGACAGCCAATGTGGGAAAGAGATCCATGTAAGAGGGGAAATCATTTTTGCCTTTTTGAGTAGCCCTGATCCATAAAACGATCAACTAACGTGTAAATGCTGTTTCTACTTTACTCTTTACGACAAATGGCCTAAACTAAACACCATTCTGGATGCCAGATCCCCCACCCTGATCATTATGAGCTAGTGAGTCAGTGGCCTTTTCATTCAACCTAACTTTGGAAGATAACTTTAAGAAAATATTTTCTGTTGTATATACTTCCCATAAAAGTAGCTAAACGTATTAAACCGTACTTATTAGGTCCTCAGTTGCAAAACTGTAGATTGGAAAAATTGGTCGAACCGCCAAGTTGTTTCATCAATATTGTAGCAGTCATTTTTCTTGCATTAAAACAACACCTAAACTTCTATCCCAAACCGGCTTGAGTCGGCTGCTTGAACTCTGTATGTCTATTTTGTTATATTTGAGCCTGTTCATTCCTATTGTCAATGATTTATCTTTCAAGACAATAATTAGAGATTTTGTCACACCAGGGGTTTCCCAAAGTCTCATACTTTTATGCCTATTGACATGCAAATCTCAAAATAAACTAAAAAAATTGCCTGACAAACACCGGATGTAATGGATGCGTACTAACACTATTTTGAGTTAATGCTAGCTAAGTTCTGTTGGTCATATAGTTTTCTGTGCATCGATTCTTATATATTGTAGAAAAAGTTACTCTCCAATATTACTTTTTTTCTTTAGATATGATTATAAATGTTCCTCTTCTTTTGATTACGACTTCTTTTAAATCAAGTTTGTCATATTTCTCCTTTCTGAATGACCTAATATCTGGCTCTTAGATCTACAACAGTTTTTGAGATAACTCGAACTGGTATATGCATAAAGTCTAGGTGCCTAATTATGGAGAGTTGTTTGTTTTCCATGTTATCTAAAGAAAGTTTTATTTGTTGTATGCAGCAGGTAGAATCCAGGGGCTAAAGTCTGGCGGCAACTGATTTATGAGTTGCTATTTTGCAAACTTGTGCTAGCCAGTGTAGCAGTTATTAGCAATGTGGGTTTTAAATTGTGTATTGTGATGTTATTTTGTGGCTCCTCCTTTCAGCTGTACTCCCTTTTGTCACAAATTGAATTGTGCTACCTAGACTTTGGCAATCAATCAAAAATAGTGAAATGGTGTTAGATACGATTATCTCTTCGCTATTCCGATGTAACCGCGGACTATGGGAAAAGATTGTTACTAGAACCAAGTTCTAATGATTTCTTGCAACTCGTAAGGGTGGCTGAGTTAGTGCAGCAGAGAATATCCCACAAGGAAGGAGGTCGGGGATCGATCTCCCCCACCACCTCAGTTGAACTTGTCGTAGTTAGTCTGTTTAGTATTGTATTCTTCCAATGCCTTTTCAGTTGAGTATGTTGCACCCAGTTTGCTTTTTGTGTGATTTGCAAGCTATTGCACAAGAGCGTGTTTATCCCGTGCTCACCTGAATTGTGGCAGCTGCGGTGCAGATTTTCGCAAAGAAACTTGCAACTACACTCAAAAGTTACAATAGGATAAGAACATAGTGTGAAATTGAGCAATCTTTTTACTACATTCAACCGGTATTTCTACATCTCACTGTTAATCTTTTACCTTTGATCTACGATACTTGTTTGTTGTACTAAAAATAAATATAAATGTTTACTGTACTAAAAATAAATATAAAATTAGAGGCGAATTAAGATTTTAAATTTATGGATTCTCAATAAAATAAAGTAATATTTAATAATATTTTTTTTTTAAAAAAAAAAGACAACAACCGGCAGGGATCAATCCCGTGGTCATAGGACTAAGCACTTCAAGAATTCATTTCACTCCATCAAGCCAATGCTTATTTTTGTTTATGGGTTCTCATCTATAATAATAGATATCTTATTGACTTATTCTATTTTTTAATTCGTTTACTAGATCTATGATAGCAGGTGGGAGTTTCCGAGAACCCCCACCCAACACTGTAAACAATACTTGTCCACCTTGAAAAATCAATCGATAATTTATCCTTCTCTAAAAATACTCTTTATCCATTTATTGGCCTAAAAATATCACCAATTTATTTATTTTTGTCCCAAAACTACCTTTCTAACTAGTACATTTTTCCTACTTTGAAAAAATCACATGACTTATTATACTTTATCCGTTCATTTTTCCTATTTTGAAAAAATCACGTCACTTATTATACTTTATCCGTTCGATTCTACTCATCGTTTTTGGATATGATACACTCATTAAGAAAACAATGATTGTACAGTGACTTTACCATATCCCCTATTAATGGTTTGGAGAATAAGTGGGCGTTTGACTATGAAAACTAGAATTTTTGAAGTTGAAGTTAGAGTTTGAGTTGAAGTTGAAGTCAAAATTGAAGTTAGAGTTGCGTTTCTCTTGAATATAATTGGAGTTATTTTTGAATTTTTGTTACAAAAGAAAGGTGAAAAAAGTGAAAATAACTTTTTCTTGTTTTTTCACTTTTTCAAAACAACTCCAAATTGTACTTGAAATTCTAATGGCCAAACATCAACTTGAAGTTATATTTGACATAAAGTGAAAAGTTTTTTTGAAAATTTGAGAAAAATCTCATAGGCAAACGGGGCCCAAGTAATTAATACGAAAGATAAAATATGATATTTTTTTTGGCTAAACAACATATATACCGCAAAAGTGAAACTATTTACATAATTTTCCATTGAGGTTTTCTCTCTCTCTTGTATCCAAAATATTGTCATACATTCGGTTGATTGTTATACATTCGCTGAATGTATGATAAATCTGATTTACCTAAAATTAAGGGATAAGGAATCACTAAATGTATCCCTATTCCTTAAATTACGTTATTTAATTACCTGATGTTAATTATTGTATGAGTTAAAATAGTAACTGAAATTTGAATTTCAAAAACAAAATCTTAAACATTACATTTAATTGTCTTCTTTTCTGATTTACTTTTCTGTGTAAAAATTTTTTTACTCGTACGTTCTTGTGAGAAAAAATATGAACATCCCAATATTGTTGCGTCATTCAGGTGTATGGGAGACAGAAATAAGTTTTAAAGCATACAAAAGTGATGTTATTGTTGTTTCTGAAAGTATTAACTTTGCGAAATTGGTTGCGACAATCACGATGGAATTGGGTATTGATGATGTTCGAAAAAAATTGAAGTAAAATATATTGTTGATGGTAATTCTTCACCAATTATCATAAGAAATGATAATGGAGTCAAGGTTTATATTGAGTTGAAGAAACAATGTCCTGGGCTTATAAGTTTTCCACTATGTATAACTGTAACGGCCCGATTTTCTGAACCGAAATGCTACACGGTGCTCATGACCCCGAAGGACCACAAGCTAACTCATGACTGATATCTGTACCTGTAAACTGCATAATATCTTATAAAATATGTGGAAACATGAACTGTAAGGCCATAAGGTTCAATACTAATATATATCTGAAAAACATGGTATAACAATACCAAAAAGAAACATAAATACTGAAGTCTGAACATCTAATCTGACATCTAGTCTGAAAGCCTCTAACTGAACTGAATAAGGAGTTGAAGGAACATGTCTCCAACTAACTCCATGAACTGAAAAACTAATCTGAAATACTGTAATAAAGTAATAATAATATTGTCCTCGAATGAAGAGGAGCACTGACTGCTGAAATCTGCAATGCTACTGCTGCTCTAAAACTCGTGCCTCTGTACCTATGGTGTCAAATAAAACACCATAGCGCGAATGCATCAGTACGACTGAATGTACTGAGTATACGAGTGAGGTAGGCTAAATGCAAAGGGTTTTATATGCATGAACAATGCTGATTGATATGAACGTGAGAATACATACATACACACATACATACATACATACATACATACATACATACATACATACATACGTAACTGCAACTAAACTCATGGTGATACTGACTACTAAGTCTGAATACTGACAACATGAGTTTACTGATGCTGAGATACTGAATGACTGAGTTGACTGATATTGAGATACTGAATGACTGAGTTTACTGATATTGAAATGTAATTCACTAATAAGTGAGGAACTGATACTGTATTACTAAATACTGCGAGACTGATACTATATTACTGATAAATGAATGATTGTTTCTGATAGTTCTGATTATGAAGAACTGATTTGATTAACCGTATATAACAGTCTTGAAACTGAGCTCGTGATAACATAATTACTGAGTATGAATACTGATGACATGTATTTACTGATAACATATCATGAATGATAACTGAATTCTGATAACTGATATATCTGATAATATGAGTTCTGATAACTGATAGCATGAATAACTATATCTGACAGTCCTAAATCTGATGGAACTAGCTGAGTTCCGTACTGTATCTGAGTTGACTGTACTAACAGTCCTGATATCCTGAAGAACTATCTGAGTTCTTTTACTGAGACTGAAACTGAAACTGTGGGAAATAGTTATCTAACCGACATGCCTCAAATACGCTATAATAGCTAAGTTGGGGTCCAATCTCTGCCCTGATTGGAAGGGTGTCAATACCGCGCCACTGGTAAGGACAAGCAGTGAGTGACCCTCATCTGGCAGGTACTCTAATGAGAACAGTGGGAACCCTCATCTGACAGGTTAAGCCACCTCATCTACCCTCAACTGACAGGTATTGATGTCTCAACCTATGCTGGCTACATAGTTTTGGAACACAAGGACTGCTTCTAAGAATCACTCCCTCTACTGGCAGGTGAGTTCCCATCCTTGGGTTCGCTCGGTGCTGAATCCTACTCCCAATTGAATGACACTGAACTGACTATACTGAACTGATTTCCTAGTTCATATTAGAATTAACTAGACTGTTACTGATTGTTCTGTTTAACTGAACTGAACATGGACTGAGTTTATTGAGTTCCGATGACTAGCGGAACACTACTGAATTCTGTTAACTGACTAAATGCTACTGAGTTCTGTTAGCTAACTGAGTTTACTGATGTATGAACTGAATACTGAACTAAATTGTACTGATACTGAGATTTACTGAATTCCATAGACTGACGGAATATTACTGAGATTACGTAGATTACTGAGTATTGAGTAAAACTGAACTGATACTACCTTTGCATAAGTTTTCCTGAGTCATGAGACTGACTGAAGTCTACTGAACATGGCTTGACTGAGAGTATCGTGAAAACATGACATGACTCTAGGCACACAACTATATTTTTCGGGTACAAGTACCCCCAGGACTCGATAAAAGTAAACTGACACTTCTTGACATTCTCGAATACATGATCAATATCAACCATTCATAATAAAATAAGTTCGGGATTTCATGAAATACATGGTTAACATAATTTTGTTCATGGTAGGAATGTATATAATCAAGATCATAATTTCATACTCTAACATCATGACATTCCAACAACATATTCGTTGTACAACAATAGCATGTAAGCCATTCAAGCATGAGGTCAATGGCATGAACTCACCTTTTAGGCCATATTAATCCATACTACATGTTTCTTGTTTCTCTTAAACATTTAATCAAACACCTTTCATGCACAATTTAGGCATAGGTGAAATCATAAATTTTTCACAAAGTATAAATCACCAAATTCATGGACTTCAACTTATCTTTCAACATAGTTTCATGATTTCACATAAAGATCCCAACTTGGGAATCATTCAACACCAACAACAAAATCATAAACGTCCAACTTATAATTTCAGGAACTCAACATAAAGTTCATATGAATAATATTATAAAATAAATTATTTTTCATGATTCTTGAGATAACTCATGGAATTAAAAACTCAATTTAACATCATCAACATGAACATAATCATCCCACCACAAAATATGCATGATACATAACTTAAAACTTGATTCTTGAGCTCCATGGATGAAAGGAATCCATTGATGAACACTATGCATACCTTAGTTCTTCATTTTACGAAGATCGACGGAGAGAATTTCTTGAAATTAAATCCCCAATTACAAACCCTCTTCTTGTTCTTGATGAATTTTGAGAGAAATCAAGCATATGTTGCTAAATTATGTTGAATCTCGTGTTTGTATATATATATATATAGAGAGAGAGAGAGGTAGGAAAGACTAAAATACCCTTGGAAGAAGAGAGAAAGACGCAGCTGTCCTCTGTTGTTTTCAGGCTGATAGGCTAAAGTAAATTGATCATAACTTCTTACTCTAATGTTCAAATTAGATGAAACCAATTGCATTGGAAAGAAGACTCAAAGATATTTCTATTGATATATAGCATCTCTCACAGTTCATTATATGTAGGAAGTTATGATAGTTTGAAGTTGACTAAAATTTTTGACCTGAAATGCGCCCGAAATGCGGGAGCATTTCAAACCAGTGAGTTAGCCACTGAAATGCACCCAAAATGCGCCCGGAATGTGTCCAATACGTACTAGGGACTTTCCCCATCGCAATGCTACTTGAAAATCTAAAAACGGAGGTCGGAAAGGTCATCAAATAAATCCCTGAAGTTAGGAGGTCTAAAATGAGAGTAAGTGTTGAACTTGAACACTTAGCAAAAAATTTTCTAAATGTTGGAATCTCTCATGGAGCTTTACGAGCTGAATTTGACATGCGATTTTTACGGGGTCTTACAATAACAACTTCCAATGAATCGATTAAGGATATCGAGTTTGATAGCAAAACTGGGGCTGTAATGTGTATTGAAGGTAGTGAATCTGATTTGGTTGCGTTAACTGTTGTTGAAACGCAGACTCAGTATTCATTATACGTTCCAAAATTTGAAGTTAATAATTTCATTACTGATTGCAAGAACACTGAAATAAAAGTGAATCAACTTTATAAGGATAAGCAAATTTTGATATCGGTTATGGCGAAATATGCGATATCGAATGGATTTAACACATTTACTAAACAATCTGATAAACAAAGGTATGAAATAAATTACTAATTTTTATTTGTAAATATTGTGAAGGATGTTGTTGTGTTGTAATAGCATTTGTTAAACGAGTTTTATTATTGACTGTAATTTCTGGCTTTGCTGTTTGCATAAAAAAGAGTTACATTTATTATGTATAATATTCCATCATACATGCATGCGAATGTATAATAAAACTGTAACAATTTAGTTATGATTTTCTTATTTAAATTAAAGATTTTATATGTATGTGATTAAATGGATAACATGTTTTAAAATGTATTTACAGCTATGTGTTACATTGTCGTGTCAAAGATTGTAAATTGGTCCTGAATGCGTATTCGATGAATCATTTGGAAATCTTTGTTATAAAGACATTTGATTTGGAACATAGTTGCAGCTTGAGTGATAGAGTTCTGAATAATTTGGTTGCGACAACTACTTTTGTCAGTGAGTTTACTGCACCAAAGTTAATTAATTACAAGATAATAAACACACCGGCGGACATAATTGAAGAGATGAAGGCCGTATACGGTGTTGATATCAACTACATAATGGCTTGGCGGGCAAAAGAAAAGGCAATTGCGATGCTTAGAGGTGGACCAGCTGATGGATATCAAAAAATGCCCCGTTATATATATATATATTGAACCAGATATATCCTGGATCATACATTCGGATGCATAAGGCATTAGATAACGAGTTTAAATACTTGTTTATTGCCTTACATCCCATGATAAGGGAGTTCAAAGTTTGTCGTCCAGTAGTAGTTGTAGATGGTGCACATTTAAGCGGGTCATATCAAGGAACGTTTGTATCGGCGAGCACTCTTGATGGTGCAGGTATTATACTTTGATGTATTTACATTTGGTATTTCAGAATTATGCATGCGTCCTAGCAGATTATATGTTGCTCTAGTATGTATAATAAAAATTGGACTTGCTTAATGAGTATATAAAATACCAATATTTACCTTTTATTTTGTGTTTTTGATGTTTTCTATAAAGTAGATGCTAGTTTCTGTTTAAACAACGTTAGAAATTTCATTTTCATTTTAAAATTGAACGAGTAAAATGTAAGTAGATTTTATTTTTTGTGCTATGTGTATGATTATCTATTATACTCAATGGTGTATGTATGATGTTGTAAAATATTCATACTTTGTTATATATTTTACATTTAGTATATAATTCCCTAACAGTATGTTTACGATGTATGACGTACTGTTATACGTTATTAAAATGTGTGGAGTTATATATTTTATTTGATTTCAACATAGTGATACTGGTGGGACAACATGTATGATGTCATGTAATAGCTAAGTGTAAAATAATTACAGACCTGTGCAATGGTGTACATATATTATAGAACTGTTTTTTTATTAGGATGTATTCTTTCATTAGCTTATGGTATAGTGGATTCCGAAAATGACAATTCGTGGACTTGATTTTTTCATCAATTTAGAGAAGCATTCGGAGAACGGGACAACTTGTGTTTTGTATCGAATCGTAACGAAAGTATCATTAAAAGTGTGAGCATTGTTTATCCTAATGTCCACCATCTTGCTTGTATTTGGCATTTATGAAAAAATATTTGTAAATATTTTAGAAAAAGCAAAGACAGACTTAGTGACCTTTATTATTCCATGGCTAAAGCGTATAGAAAAGAAGATTTTGATTACATTATGTCAAAGATTGGAAAGGTTGATCCAAGGGTTAAGGAATATTTGGAAGAAGCTGGCTATGAGAAATGGTCTCGATGTCACGCCCCTGTTAATAGAGGTAGAATGATGACCTCTAATATAGCTGAATGTATTAACGGTTGTTTGGCAGAGGCTAGAGTACTTCCTATTTTAGGTTTCCTTGAAGAAGTGAGGATTCTATTTGCTGCATGGAATTGTAAGAACAGTGAAATTGCATCTTATACAAACACAACGCTTGGGAGAAGATTTCAAGAAATACTAACTAATAATGGGGTTAAATCGTTGCGGATGACGGTATGTATTCTGATAGTTGAATCTATTTTTTATTTGTTATTAATTTTTATATTGTTAAATGTATAAAATTAATCATTGATGACAGGTTAAGGCAGCTGGTAGTTATTTGTACCGTGTGTATGAATCAGGAAGGAGGTACATTATTGATATTGAACGTGGCGCGTGTAGCTGTTGTCGGTATCAAATTGATGAAATTTCATGTGCACACGCAATTGCAGTTTTGAAGAGTATAAATATAGATGTAAAAGAGTATGGGCATTACTGTTCAGAACTGTACCATCCAAACACCATTGTCAAGACGTATGAACTCCCCATAATTCCTATTCCAGATATAAAAGATTGGATTGTACTAGATTTTGTTGATGCAGATGAAGTCTTGCCACCCAAATACAAAAGACCTTCCTGGAGGCCAAAAATAGGAAGACATTTGAAAGCTAGTGAATCACTTACAAGTTCAAACCATTGCGGTAAATGCGGGCGTACAGGCCACAACCGTAGGACGTGCGGTTTCTTCCCAAAAGAAAGTTGAAGATTTTAGTTTGTTGTTCTAAATGCTAAGTGATTGTTTGGATACAACTACAGAACATCAATTGTTTTTTATTTTTTGTTTATTTGCTTGCTGAAGTTTATTTTATATTTTTATTTGTTATGTACTTTTTAATTATGACTGAATGTTTGATATTTTGGAAACAATATCACACAGTTTTGAATTATTACAGTTTATGACTTTACTGCTTATTATTGCAGCGTAGTAATATGTAATCTTAATGTATAATATATTTAATATGTATGATATTATACGTTGACAACATGTATGACTTTTAAGTACATGTTTTTTAAAAGCATAACAACTAATAATAATATGAATCAAACGAATTTGTGTGAGGATTATGGATTATACATTAAGATCTATGTATGAGAGTAAAAAATATTTTTGTTTTGTTATTAGTATTATGTATTAAATGTTGATACATTAAGTTTGTTTACAATTTACGATGTATTGTTATTTTTCTTAAAAAAATTTGAATACGAAGCTGTTTTCAATTAAGCAATGAGACGTTTCAACATGTATGATGTTGTCTACTGAATTTCTTAAAAATAAATTGATACATGTTCAATGTATAATTAACTCATAATATAATATTTACTTCTTTAATGTCGGGAAAAAAATAATGTTTTACATATATTTAATTTATTATACGTATGTGACATTTTACATATGTAAAATGTTGTTATACAGTCTTTTTAATATGTAAGACTATATACAGTCTTTTTAATGTTGTTATATAGTCTTTTTAATATTAAGTTAGGTTAAATGAGTAATTAACAAACAAGATAAAATAAGTAGAAAAGAGTTTATGTAAATGTAAATGTATTAGAACCAACAACTGTCATCCATATAATGTTTCCTAAAAAACAACATTCCAAAAAACATTACTGTATATAACTATTTAGCAGAAACAACAAAAAAAGCAATTAGAATATTTTTTAGAATGAGCTACTCCAAAGTAACAAATGCACTTTCATCAGGTAATTGGAGAAAAGTATTCTTTGGACGAGGAGGATCATCATTATCACTCGTATAACCTTTTTCTGCCTTCTTCACTCCGTAGTGCCATAGTAACGAAGCATAACGTGTACATTGACTAGCAGCTTCAAACTCACAGGAAGGAACTTGCTGCCCTTCACTCAATATTTCTGCATATGCAGCCACAAATACCCCGCAGTCCTTGAATTTTTAATAAAATAAAAGATCGATAAGTATAGTAATTTACCATGATTATACATGTGAAAATTTTAAAAGTAAGAGACACTTACAAACTATCAGACGCTTGCTGTGGAATGTTTTGGACGTATTCAACATCAAATGAGTTGTGACTTATCTCACCAGTTTGCAGATCAAGCTTCCCTTCATACTCTTTAAGTGTTGACTAGTCAAATCTTTTAGTCTTTTCAAAAAAACCACTGTCCGACAAGTAAGTAGGCAGCATGGCTGCTAACTTTCTTATTTCAATTGGTGGTTCACTTTTCTTTCGCTTGACAATGAGTCATACATGTTTTGCAGAAATTTTTGACTTTGGAAAGAGAGTCGCCACTTAAGTTTGAAAAGGAATTAAGAAACCTTTATAAAGGTTACTTCAAATGATTCAAAATAGGAAAATCATTTTAAGTTAGAAATTCTAGATAAGCGGTTCCTATTAATGTTTTAGGAAGGTGTTAGGCACCTAAAACGTCCGCTAACTTGCGGTTATCTGGACTGTTTGAAAATCGTCTTTTGATTAACTTCGAAAAGATTAATTTGTTGAAATAGTGATTTGATTTTTCAAAAAAAAACTTGTGTAAAATAGATTTAGGCGACTTAGTAGGGATTTTAACTAAGTCTAAACAAAACTAATAAACAAATAAACACATAAAAGGGGAAGGAAGGAGAAAGTAAAGGATTTAGGCCATTAGGCCCAAATCAACGAGCCCTGTCCTAGTCTAGTTGGGCTTCCGACCCATTTCACCTGTCCTAAACTATTTTTTGAGCCTTTGGCTCGAGTCTTGCTCCACCTGTATTAAATACAACTTTGGCTTCGAGGCCGAAATGAATGAATGAATAAATGACTAAATGAATAAATTTAAAGAAGACAATAATAAAAATTGAGACTTTTCAAGTCTCTTAGTGACCTCATCAATAGGTTTTGACCCATTTTCCTTCTTCGTCTATCTTCTAGCACCCGTACGCCATGTAGTGGACCTTGGGTTTAAACTTCGAACTTGACTCGAAGGGGTGAGCCTCATTTACCCATTATGAAATGCAAGAGGAGAGAAATCCATTTGAACTCGAGATATTTTTTGCATGCAAAGAAAAGATAAAGAAATTAATATACGTTCAAGGCATAAAAGTGACATATTTCAAAGCAAAAGAAAATATCAAGAACCAATTTTTGAATGACAATGATAAGCACACTTGCACAAAAATGAGAGTCAACAAATAAAATGCAAAGCAAAGACACCCACTTACATGCCTCATGATTTATGTTCATACAAGAATGAATAAAGGTAAAAGAAAGAAGGTCATATTCAATGAATTAATACAAGAAACAAACAACGTAAGCTTGCGAAAGTAAAGAGATGAGGCAACAAGGAAAATACTCATGACTTTTAAAATTGAACAAACATAGATACTAATGCATATAACAAAAGAAAATAAAGCTTAACTTTTCAAGCAAGAGAATCCTAAATCTCAATTAAGGCGACATTAACGAAAATTCATACATCTAGATCACAATCAACATTTTATGGAAAAACGCGTTATGACCTATGATTTATATTTTTAAGATATCGTTGATTCTCTTTTGAAATTATGAATAAAAGAGAGACATGAATCAAGTTTTTACACACACAAAGAGCACATATAACAATCCGGAGTAAGAAAATAAGAATAAAAGTTTAGCATTTCTAAAAGTGAAATATCGTTTCACAATCATACTATGCATGAGTCAAAAATATCCAAATAATTTTATTTAGCCGCGAAAGTTTAAACTTTCTTATCATTTTGAAAAGACAACATGCGAACAAAAAGGAATAAAATCTTGGATGAAAAATAAAGCTAACACTTCATATCTTATATGAGGATTTTGAAATCCATTAAAATAATTAGTAAGCAAATGACAAATTCTTGACTTAACTAATTACTATTTTTATTAAGGCGCAACAAATAATAATAATTATTCTTCCAACATAAAATAAATAACTTTACATGCTAAAAAAAACATATCTACCAACAATAAGTTTAAACAAGACATGGGTATTGTTTTTCAAGTAAAGATCTAAACTTTATCCAAAATAATCAAAGAATAAAGTAAAAAAAAAAAAGAAACAATCAACATTATCTATTCTTTTCAACATAAAGGAAACAACTTTACATGTTAAAAACAAATATATCTACCAACAATGAGTTTAAACAAGACATGAGTATATTTTTTCAAGTAAGCATCTAAACTTTATCCAAAATAATCAAAGAATAAGGCGAAAAGACAAAACATTCAACATTAACTATTCTTTTAAACATAAAGAAAATAAATTTACATACTAAAAACAAATATATCCAACAACAATGAGTTTAAACAAAGCATAAATACATCTTTTAAGCAAAGATTGAAACTTTATCCAAAATAATTAAAGAATAAAGTCAAAAAAGGCACATACAACTATTGCTAGCTCATTTTTATATCATGAACATAAAAATAATTAGAATATCGATACCACAACGTCCTAGGACCTTCAAGGCCATCTACAACATACAATCCCAGCAAACAAAATTATATCTACGAACTACGAAGAAGAAAAAAAGATGAAGAAGAAAACAATAATAAAAACTAAAATAAAAAAAAGGTGTGTTTACCTTTTGGGGGGCAGCAAACGAAACTACGAGCTTCGTTGGAATCAACCACCTCCAAAAAACGTCGCCGGCAACTCAAAAATTTTGATTAGCCGATCAACTTTATGAAATAAAAATTTTTACTAAATAAACATAACTATTTTTGCCCAAAGAATTTTTTCCCCTTTCTAGCCTTTTTTTTTTCTTCCTTCTCCCTCCTCTCTCTACCAAAGTAGTGGTACTATTTATAGGAGAGAATGAGTATTTTTTTTTCCACCAATGTGGAAGAAAAGTATTTATAGGAAAGGATAGAGATTTATTTCTAGTCATCTACCAATGTGGGAGAAAAAGCATTTAGGGGGGTTTTTGGAATGTAAAAATTAAAGTAAGGTGAGGTGAAAAATAATGTGGGGGAAATAGTACAATGTAGTACAATCTTTGAATTTCAAAATTGGAAAAGGACAAAGTTGGGGGGAATAGTACAATTTGAATTTATTTTTTGGTGGGAATTGGGTAAAAGTTATGAGAGTTCTTGAGAATTTTGTGGTTATTTAAAATATAACCCCAATTGAAATTTAAAAGTTAGCCATATTTATTTATTTTGATCAAATTAAAAATTAATTGACGAATTACATTGCAATTATGACCAATTTTTAGTTATGATCAAATCTAATAGATTGGCTAAATTAAATTAAAATTCGATACGAATTAATACCTTTTTTTTAATCCCGAGCTTCTTGATTTAATAAAATGAATGCATATTTATCCAAATAAATTATTTTTGAGAATAAATTATATTTAAATTAAGATTTTAATCATTTAAATTTATTTTCAAGATAAGCCTTACTTAAATCCGATATTTTGTAAAATAAATAGTTAAGTAACAAATTATATAATCTCGTATAACTGAATACGATAGTATATAATCGCTACTTAAAATGACAAAATCACGTACAAAAAATACTTTAAGTTTTTTTTTCATTTGAATAAAATAATTATTTTGGTTTATTAAAAACTGAAGAAACTCAAGATTAAATTTGGTCGTGGAGGGCAAAAATTAGGTGTCAATAATACACGCGTATTGTTCTCTCCTTTAACACAATTACAGCCAATACTCAGTGATATTCGTTTCCACAGTTAACAGGAACATATACCTTATCAACCAAATGCCATGGTAAACCTGCAGGAATACAAAATCCATTAATTATATTTGTTATAGCGATTTCGTTAGAAGCACAAGCAATAGATTCTGCATAGTCTTCTTGCGTGAATATGTGATCTGTTTTAACTTCTGGAAAATAACGTTCGTATATTTTTTCCATATATGTTTTGAAGAAGCAGCTGGTTGTTGTATATCTATATGGATCACACTGCTGCAACTTTGATTTTTTCTCAAATGGTAGAATATCACATCTAAGTGTTGCATGTAGAAATGGTTAGGTTATATTAAGCACCGAAAGAAAACTGCATATTAAAACGTTATTACTATGTATTGCGTAAGAAGTTGAATGAATGACATGTTTCCATTACATCTATAATGTGATTATACAGTCCATAACATGTATGATATTTACTCATACAACTGATGCTAATGTATATGTTTTAGTTATTAGTATGTATTGGGAATGTAAATTAGTGTATGATATATTAACAAAACATGTATAAAATCTGATTATATGTAATACTACATGTATAATCAGTAGTCATAAAATTAAATCGTAGTAAAATATTTTAGTTATTATTATTTTGCAACAAAGAACAGGAATGTATGATATGTTACAAGTCATTATTTTAAATGTGATTATACATTACACCACATGTATGATATGTAACTATACAATAGATTATATGTATTATGTATTTTAATTGTACAACAGATACTAATGCATAATTTTTAGTTGTTATTATGTATTGATAAATGACAATAATGTATGATGTATTAACATAACATGTACTAAATGTGATTATATGTCTTACCACATGTATTAAATTGTGTCATAAAACAAATTTAAAGTCATATAATTTCGTTATTATTATGTTTTCAACAAAGTACATCAATGTATGAGCTATTATAATTAAACGTATAATAATTGATTGTACATAACACCATATGTATGATATGTAATAATACAATAGATTTTATGTATTTTGTAACAATTAGAATATTTTTAGTAAAAGTTTAAAGAATCATGATATAGTTGAGTTTAATTTACCTCATCATTCCAACACATTTTGGGTTGCGTCATCAAGTAGAACCAATTCTTTGAGAGTGCTTGTGCAACAATAAAGTTCAATAGAGGATAACCTAATCCTGGAGCATTTTTTAGATAGTGATTGTTTGTTTGTTTTCTGTAACATAAACAAGCATTAGACTTCACTAAGGTTTATTCTTATGTACTAAATTCAGTAATTTAGAAAGCTTTCTCAATAACTTACTTTGATGCATCATATTTCAGTAACCCAAGTTCAAGCCACTGTGAATAATTGCTGATCAATTGATTAGGCATGTCTTCGTAAATGGTACAACCATCAAAAGCATACCTCCGCTTCTCTTCATTATCAGAACTACCCTCATCTTTAGAGCTCGATCCAAATTTTATGATGTATGGTGACCTGAAAATCTTTGACTTTTTTCTGTCTCTTTTAACAGGTGATTTATGTTTTACTTCACGAGCTTTTGCTGCTTCAAGCTCCCTTACTTGTGTATCAGGAAAGTATGGTGGAAACTGACTATCTGGAAGTGACCACTAGCTTTCCGTCACTAAATTTGGTGTAACAACATCGATTTTTTTGTATTCGAAGGTGTTGACAACCCAAATATTAGTGTGTCTAAAGCATCTTGATCAGACTCCATTAGTGTGGCATTCATATCATCCTACAGATTAAAGATTGATGTGTTATGTGTAAAATCAAACATATTAATGTTTAAATTTAGTGATACCTAAACAACAACGACATTTATGTGGATTTTTTTGTTTGTTTAAAAATAAAATTTGAACTGTAAAAAAAATACCTGCAAATCTGTCACATCAGTACTATGATGTTTGTTCAATTCGTTAGCACAAAATGATTCTTTTGTGGCAATATGCTCATCCTATTTTAAGTAAAATCATTATGTAATAAAATAAATATGTCATATATCTATATGTATCACAAATGTATAAAGGACTGTACTATGTCATAAGTTTATGTTTTTAGACTTGAAGTGTTAAATCAGCAGTATTAAAACAAACAAAAAAATTAAAAAGTACCATCACAGAGTATGCTGTTTTCCCAAATCTTTGATAGTAGCTTCCTCTTTATCGTAAATAAGTGAATCCTAAATTAAGAGGTAAGTCGCATGCCGGAACAAATTTATTAAAAGTAAGACATAGTTCTAAAGGATAAAAATTTGTAAAAGTTATTTTAAAAGCCATACAATGATGAACGAAAAGATGTTTACATAATTTGATATGTATTAGGGATGGATGTGAATGTATAAGATGTAAGTTTTGAGTTGATAAATGTAATACCCCACAAAATCGCATGTCAAATTCAGCTCGTAAAGCTCCATGAAAGATTCCGATACTTATAAAATTTTTGCTAAATGTTCAAGTTCAACACTTAATCTCATTTTAGACCTCTTAACTTCGGAAATTTATTTGACAACCTTCTCGACCTCCGTTTTTAGATTTTCAAGTTGCGTTGCAATGGGGAAAGCCCCTAGTACGCATTGGACACATTCCGGGTGCATTTTGGGCGCATTTCAATGGCTAAATCACTGGTTTGAAATGCTCCCGCATTCAGGGCGTATTTCAGGTCAAAATTTCAGTCAAATTTAAATGATCATAACTTCCTGTATATAATTAACTGTGAGAGGTGCTATATATAAATGGAAAGATCTTTGAGTCTTCTTTCCAATGCAATTGGTTTCATCCAATTTGAACATCGAAGTAAAAAAGTTATGATCAATTTACTTCATCCTGTCATACAGTCAACAGAGGGACAACTGCGTCTTTCTCTCTTTCTTTAGGGGCATTTTGGTCATCTTCCACCCTATATATACTCAATAACACGAGATTAATGACATTTGAGACCAGAATATACTCCTTTTGCTCAATTTCTCTCCAAGATTATCAAGAACAAGTAAGGGTTCAATTGGGGATTTCAAGATTCAAGCCAATTTCACCGTAAACTTTCACGGAGTCTTAATCTAAGGTATGCGTAGTATTCATCCATGGATCCCTTTCATTCATGGAGCTCAAGAATCAAGTTTCAAATTATATATTGTGAATATTTTGTTGTGGTATGATTATGTTCATGTTGATGGTTGTTGTATGGTTTCAAGTTGGGATCTTTATGTATTTTCATGAAGTTATGTTAGTATGTAAGTTGAAATCTATGAACTTAGTTGTTTATGATGTCTATATTTTTGAATGTTGATAATCAAGTTGTTGATGATGAATGATTCCCAAGTTGGAATGATAATCAAGTTGTTGATGATGAATGATTCCCAAGTTGGAATCTTTATGTGTTTATATGAATCTATGATATTATATGAGTTGGAAACATGTAAACTTGGTTGTTCATGATGTAAAATTTTATGATTTCACCTATGCCTAAATTGTGCATGTAAGGTGTTTGATTAAATGTTTAAGAGAAACAAGAAACAAGTATTATGTATTATTATGGTCTAAAATATGAATTTATGCCATTAACCTTATGCTTGAATGGTTTCCATGCTATTATTGTACAATGAATATGTTGTTGGAATGCCATGATGTTAGAGTATGAAATCACGATCTTGATTATATGTATTCCTACCATGTGCAAGTTTATGATATCCATGCACTTCATGAAATTCCCCCCTACTTATTTTATTATGAATGGTTGATATTGATCATGTATTCAAGATTGTCAAGAAGTGTCAGTTTCCTTCTATCGAGTCTTCGGGGTACTTGTACCCAAAAAATATAGCTGTGTGCCTAGGGCCATGTCATATTTTTACGATATCCACAGTCAAGCCATGTTCCATAGAACTCAGTCAGTTATGTGACTCAGGAAAAATGCAGTAACTCAGTATTCTCAGAAATCTCATGAACTCAGTCAGTCGTAAGTAGTATTTCGTCAGTCAACGGAACTCAGCAACTCAGCTCAGTATTCATGTTCAGTGTCTATTCAAATGGGAGTAGGATTCAGCACCGAGCGAACCCAAGGATGGGAATCCACACTGCCAGATTGAGGATGAGATTCCTAAAAGTAATCTTTGCGTTCCAGAACTATGTAGCCAGCATAGGTTGAGACATCAACACTACTAACTTTAGAGTTGATGTGGCGGATACCCACCGTTCTCTTATGGGGACACTGCCAGATTTGAGGGTCATTCACAGCTTGTCTTTACCCGTGGCACGGTATTGGCACCCTTCCAATCAGGGTACAGATTGGACCCCGATTTAGCTATTGAAGCACATTCGGGGCATGTTGGTTAGATGAATTCTCCCATAGTTTTAGTTACAGAATCAGGACTGTCAGATACAGTCAACGCAGATACAGTACGAAACTCAAATAGTTCTATCAAATTCAGGACTGTCAGATATAGTCATTCATATTATCAGTTATATCAGTTATCAGAACTCACTTATCAGTCATGTTAGATATTGGTAAATCATGTTATTAGTATTCAGTTTCAAGACTATCAGATAAAGTCAATCAGACCAGTTTTTCATAATCAGAACTGTCAGAAACAATCATTCACTTATCAGTAATATAATATCAGTCTCTTAGTATTCCATAATACAGTATCAGTTCCTCACTTATTAGTGACCCAGATATCAATATCAATAACCTTAATCATTCAATATCTCAGTATCAGTAAACTCATGTGTCAGCATTCAAACTCAGTAGTCAGTATCACTACGAGTTCAGTTACAGTTATCTGTGCATGTATGTATTTTCACGTTCATATCAGTCAGCATTGTTCATGCATATAAACCCTTTGCATATGGCCTACCTCACTCGTATACTCAGTACATTCAGTCGTACTGACGCATTTGCGCTATGGTGCTTTCTTTTAATGTTACACCATAGGTTCAGAGGCACGAGTTTTAGAACAACAGTAGTATTGTAGATTTCAGCAGTGAGTGTCAGCAGTGAGTCCTCTTCATTCGAGGATGATATGATTATTACTTTATTTATCATTTCAGTTTAGTTTTCAATTGATGGAGTTAGTTGGAGACATGTTCTTTCAACTCCTTTTTCAGTGCAGGTAGAGGTTTTCAGACAACAGCATGTCATACAGTTATTTCAGATTTGTGTTGATATTTTTATACTATTTTCAGATATTATTTTATCAGATGTTTATTTAGATTTGAACCTTATGGCCTTACAGTATTATGTTTCCGCATATTTTACAGTATGGTTATTCAGTGCTCAGGTACAGATATCAGTCATGGGTTAGCTTGTGGTCCTTCGGGGTCATGGGCACCGTGTAGCGTTCTAGTTCAGAAAATTGGGGTGTTACAATAAACAATATGAAAAACTAATAATGTACCTCTAAATGTTTCATATGAGCGTTATGCTCTCTGCTCAGTTTTTCATTACAATCTATTTTTTTTTTTGCATCATTATGCTCATCCTACATTCAGTCACAATCATCATGTATAAAAGTCATGTTAATGTATAACGTAATGTTATACATTCAGCTGAATATATAATGAATCTGAGACAGTATCTCAATATGATAGTATTACAATGCAAATTATTCAAAGTAAGACAGTGCTAGAGAAAATAAATTTGTAATACTAATTTGAAAAGTTATATAATAGTGAATGAAAACTTCTTTATAGAGTTTGTTATCTAGTTGGCATGGATGTGAATGTAGAAGCATGTAAGTTTTGAGTTAATAAACAATATGAACAACCAAAAAATACCTCTAAATGCTTCATGTGAGGGCTTTGATGTATGGTCAGATCTTCAGTACAACTTGCTTCTATTGCGTCATTATGCTCATCCTACATTCAGTAACAAGTTTCATTTATAAAAAATTTAGTCAAAGTGATATGTTGTTGAACGGAAAAAATATGGATTAGTGATTTTGAATTGATATGTATAACAAATGCATATGTATTTGTTATATGAGGATTTAATGTATAACATAATTTTATACATTTAAATGAATGTATAACAAAGCTCACACATTATTTAAATAAAAACATTCATTTTATGTAATGTACTACTAGTATTAATAATGTATAACACATCAATATACATTTAAATGTATGTGTAGTAATACTGTAACATCCTATAAGAAAATCAATTTAAAATATTGTTATGGATCCAAAAACAAAACAACATGATAGACAAAAAATGTACCAATATATCTTCCATTTCAGCAATGTGCATGTTTTTCGATTCTTCTTCATGTCCCTCTTCTTGATCATTCATATGCTCATTCTACAAAAAATCTACAAGTAGATGTCTGTACATTTAATCAAATTTATATAATGACGAATGAAAATTTTTTAATGGTTTCATATCTATACATATCATATAAATAACTTCTGATCGAATTGAACCTCAGCTATTGTTGGACATTCAGTATGAATGTGGACACAATCTTGGATCTCTGTTTCCAAAGGTTCAAGTATTGTTGGTTCATCATTTGTTATGTGAATGACTGGTCCCGTGTACTCATCTTCATGCTGTATAAGAACCCAACAAAAATAGGTTAAGATGTTGGAGATATTCAGATTTATCGTAACATGCCAATTTAATTTAGATTAACATTACCGGCAAATCAGTCTTATGAACACTGTCATTTATTTTTGATCCTTCTTCTGCACCTTCTTGTTGATGAACAATTTTCTCATCCTATATTTTATGAATAATACTAATGTATGAGTATTTATTCAAAGTATTAAAAATTTGAAGGAAAAATTATTTTATACTAGAGATTCTTTATTCTCTTCTTTCTTCAATGCTTTAACAACCTCAGTAGGTATATTGGAGATTAGTGTTTTCAGCTAAGCAATTTGTTCATTCACCTTATAACGTACAGATAAATAATAAGATATTAGAAAAAAATAATATTTTTCTTAAAATTAAAATTTCTGAATAAGAAAATTAACTTACATATGTTTTGATGTAACTCTTTATCTGCTCCATATCTAAATTAGACTTAGAAGTCCCTTCAGGCGTTGAAGAAGACGAAGGAACAGACTTGAGTTGTTCGCGCCCAGGAAAAACACCAATTTCTACTTGATAACAATGATCAAAACCCGACACACGAATTTGTAGTTTATCTATTAATTGTTATTATTTTTTAGAAAACATACCCGACACACGACATACTGAATGAGAACTTGTTGATTTCTGTCCATCTGTCGCAACTGGACTAACTTCCTGAAACATAACTATTTTTCTTCTTTTGGATGGTTGTTCAGTTGATACAGGTTTAGCCAAATGAGCCTTTCTTAGAAATTCCTGAGTAGGTCCAGTGGTGAAATCATCATAGTCGTCATCTCCAGTGACCACATGCGATTGATCTTCATCGCCTGCCATTTGCATTTTTACAGCAACAGAAGTAGAAGCAACAGATATTGGATCAAAAACCACAAAATCCTCAGAGAAAGACAAATCTAAAGTACGAACTTCTTCGTGTGTAGGCTGTAAATTCTTGAAAGAACACTGAAAAAAATTATTTTAAAATAAAATATTAGAACTTCAAAAAAGTGAGTATAAAATAAAAATATTTAACATGTTATACAATTACCTTACTGGACATGCCAGACATAAAAGATTCGTACTTAGGCCTTGTACACTCAACAGACCAGTTAAGTATTCTTGGGATGATGTTTCCATGTCGCAAAGCAGTTTTTTTATCTAACGCAGAGCAACATTCAAAAATCCAGACATTTAAAGCGTGGGGAATTCCACCCAAATAATATAACTGCTTTGCGACTCTGAAATCCTGCCGCCATAAGTTGATTAACTTTTTAAAAGTTATCTTTCCCCATGGAAAGTGTATGTAGCGACCATCCTCGACCATTTGGAAGTAAGTTACACTGTTTGGTGCTTCTTTATGCTAAGATAACATGAATGTATGAATAAAATATAATATCGCAAGGTTCAAAGCATCTTCAAAGTTCTCGAAATTTTCCATCTTCACACATGTTATCAGTTTTGACCTAATTATACCACCTCCAGATTCAGGAAAATACTTCGACATCAAAGGAGATTTTGATGATGAAGTATACATAAACTTATCAATATCACTAGTGCATTTCGGGGCGGTGATAATGGTAAATTCAAGCATGGTAAATTTCAAAATCTTCCCCTGCACACACACATGTATCTCGTCCTTAATATCTTGTTGGATTTCTAGCATAAGGAGACATTTTGAAATCTGCCCAATCCAGTTGCACTGCGAAAGGTCAAGAAAAAATTTAAATAACGTATTTCTAAATGCCCCCAAAACATCTTCTCCAAAATAAGACTTTATGTCTCCAGCAAAACCACGGTTGCATAAGCTCAAAATATGCAAAGAGTGCTCCGAGACTTTATCTATACGATATTTCATGCCCTGAAAAAAAATACAATAATTGCATAAAAATTTACACATTTTTTAGATGCAATAATGTATAATGTTGCATACTAAAAATAGTTCACATTAAAAACATGTATCACATATCAGTTATTCAGATGTATAATGTCACTTTATACATTATGAAAACCTCACTAAATTCAATCTCACTTCATAAATTCAATGTCATCAGCAGATGTATGTTGTCACTTTATACATTATGAAACCTCAATAAATGTATAACATTAACTAAACCATAAAATGCCTGATATGTATAACAAGAGTATGGAAAGTAATGTATAATGGAATGTATAATCAATGTATAATACTATAATAGTTCACATTATATACATGAATGACATATCAGTTATTCAGGTGTATAATGTCACTTTATACATTATGAAAACCTCACTAAATTCAATGTCACTTCATAAATTCAATGTCATTAGCAGATGTATAATGTCACTTTATACATTAAGAAAACCTCACTAAACATATATGTATAATGTACAATGTATAATGTCAGATTAAACATGCATTCACCTTAAACAATGTATAATGTCAGATTATACATTGTATACATTAATAATCAAGTATATAAAATGTATAATGTCAGATTAAACAATTCACCTTAAACATATATGACATGAAATATTGTCAGAATGTATAATGCAGAATAATACATAACAAAAACTTCATAAATGTATAATAACACACCCAGATTCAAATGCCTCTTATACGTAATAAAAACATCCAATGTATAAGTAAAGTATAATGTTTTATCAATATCTTCAGAAGACGTGGTCTACCGGAATCATCAAACTTCTTCTTACTTGCCGTTTTTGAAGTTGATTTCTTTGATTTGGAAGTGTCCGCTTCCTTCAATTTCTTCATTGTTGTGGGATTGTTTCGATACTTTGAACGATTCTTTGCGAAATCGGATTCTTCAAAATCAAATGTACCAGGAACAAACCCAACAAGTATATCTAACTGACTAAGTCCTAAACTAAAAATAGGACAAGAATCCATTAGCAAATTTTTTCAGTAATTTGATTAACCCGAATCAACTACGAAACTTGAAAAAACTTGCCAAAATGTGGTAAATCCTTAAAAATAAACATGCATTCATAAAATAAACTGGAAAAAACAAAAAAAAGTAATTTTAAAAAAAAAAAAAAAAAAAAAAAAAACAAGAATCGAAAATGTATTAAATGAAGAAAACATAAAAATCGAACTACTAAACTTGAAAATACTTGAAAAATATAGTAAAAACAAACATGCAACCACAACAAATATACGGTCAATTTCAAAAATTGAAAAAGTTGAAAAAAAAAAAGAGAAAAAAAACTCTTCAAACTTACAAATTGTAACCCCCAGAAACACAATTCTTCAATTTTGCCGAGAATAAGGGGATTCAATTATGGAGTAATTATTGAGTGTTGTGGGAGGATATGGGGGAGTAAAATACGGAAGAGAAAACCTCTTTAGATATGTATAATGTTTTAAGAGAGAGAAAATTGAAAATAAAGAAATTTTTGTAAATATTTTGGTATATGTGTAAATATTTTGTCAAATTGGTATATTATGTAATAAGGAAATTTTAATTGGTGCATATATGTAAATTTTAGATTTTTTTTTTTTTCTTGATTTGTTAAGGAGGCGCAAAAATGAAAATGAAATTAGAAAAATAATTACATATAAAACCGGACAAATAGTTGCTAATTGATTGCATGCATACCTTGAATTTTAAAAGTGTTGTATCCACTTTAAAACGACACCGTACCATCTGACGTGCGAAAATTGGCGCAAATTTCTAAAGTTTGGAGCCACTCCTTTCAAACTTCCCGCTAAACTAAAAGTCTTAAAACTACAAAAGTTCAAAATCAATTCAACAAATCCACAAATTCCCAAAAACTCAAACAAAATTCAGCTAAATTCTTCCCGGCATTTTCCTCCCCAAAATTTCCCTACTTTAATCTTCCCTTCTCCCCCTCTTCTTCCTCATCCCATTCACACATACAAAAAACCCGCACCTTCTGGTACGACTATCTTGTTACGACTTCACTCCGGTCACAAAATCAATGGGTGGCAAACTTCAGTTCTTACCTCCAGCCAAAAGATTCATGTTGATGCAACAACAACAATATCATCGCAATGATAACGAAAACTTGTCAATTTCGTCATCAAATCTCCCTGCTAAGAAGCGAAAATTTTCACCAGAATCTGTTACTACTCTTTGCTTACCTGCGAAAAAGCGCGTTTGTGCTTTTCCTTTTCATCCATTTGATCTCAACGAGGAGTATAATCCAATCAAGGAGGAAAAATTACTTGACGATAATGAACAAACTGATGTAGCTGATGATGATGATGATGATGGGATTGTCTGTGCTATTTGTAACAGCACAGACGGAGAACCATCAGATCCAATCGTCTTATGTGACGGTTGTGATTTAATGGTTCATACATCTTGCTACGGTCATCCATTAGCAAACGAAATCCCAGAAGGCGATTGGTTTTGCTCCGTCTGTTCAACAGAGACCGCAAAGTCTTGTTGTCTTTGTCCTGAATCAGGCGGAGCGATGAAATCAACGGTGAATGATGAATGGGCACATATTGTTTGTTCACTCTTCGTGCCTGAAGTGTTCTTCGTTGATCCAGAAGGCCGCGAAGGTGTTGATTTAAGCAAAGTTCCTAAAAGGAGATGGGAAACAAAGTGTTACATTTGTAAATCAAAGAATGGATGTGCTATTGATTGTTCTGAACCCAAATGTCCTTTGTCTTTCCATGTTACTTGTGGGTTGAAAGATGAACTTTGTATTGAGTATACTGAAGGAAGGAGAAATGGTGGTGTGGTTGCTGGATTTTGCAGTAGGCATACTGAACTATGGAAAAAGGTTCAATCTTTTTACCCTTTTTTCAAGTTTTTTATATGATCAGATTTAACTTATATACGTTGATTTGCATATTGTTGTTGTTCGGATTCAACTTATATATGTCGATTTGCATATTGTTAGGATTCAACTTATTTACCTTGATTTGCATATTGTTAGTTGTTATCTTAGGCAGTGGCGGAGCCACATTGAATTTGGGGGTTTCATCTGGACCTCCTTCAAAAATTATTCTATTTTTACATGTCAAAAATATTTTTATGTGTATATAGTAGATGTTGAACTCCTTTTGACTAGTCCGTATATTTACTTCTGAATCTTCTCAATGAAAATTTTAGTTCTGCTACTGATCTTAGGTATAAGGTGAATTCAAAATGTATACTTCATAGGTTCAATCTTCAACGTCCTATTTTGTCAAGTTGTAGGTTTAGATGTACTACTAGTTGCAATTTTAGTGTTTTTTTCCACATAGATTTGTGCTACATGTCGAAAATATTGGGTTCGGATGAATCCATTGCTACAATGTTGCATTTGCTTGTGCTGTCTAGTAGTAGTATAATTATGAGTTGATCTGAACTTATAGTTTTTATTTGTATAACTTTTAGCCTGCGATTTGAATTTATGTGTGACATCCACTGAAACTATTAAGTTATGAATCCATAATTCAAACACTGTGATGAGTTTAGTTGTATCTCTATTGTTATATTGTTTTGTTGTAGTTCCCGTATATGCTTTTTTCGTTAATGTTGGCTGTTTCGTGTACTTAGGTAGGGGTAAGGTGTGCTTTCACTCTACCTTTTCCACACACTACTTCATCGACTACACGGAATATGTTACAATTATTGTTGATTTGGTTTCTGTACATGACCTTATATTGACTGTCATTGTTTATAAGTTAAATTTTGCCGTATCTACTTTTGTGTTAACGATAATTTTTTGGGTCTGTGACTACTGCAGCAACAACAAACTGGGAAGTTCAAGATTGTGCCAAGAGAGGAAATTGACAAATAGATAAACATCTATTATTATGACTCAGCAGGGTTTCAAATATACAAGGGCAACATCAAAATTCAATAATTTTCACTTTCTCATGGCCAAACAGCCTCGTTGTAATGAGTATATTAGTTTAGTTAGTAGTTGATGGATAATAGTAGTACTCGCTGATTATTAAATCTTGTACTATTATTATTATTATTGTTATCTTTCTTCGTAGTTATCATGATTTGAAATCTTACTAATCTTCTTTGTTTCACAAAATTATCAAATATTTTCACTTATGTAATATAGGAGTATGTTTAAGAAAAAGTAGTTGTGTTATTAGCAATTTATAATGCCATTAAAAATTTAAAGCGAAAATAAAAGAAAGCTGAAAATTAGTGTGGTAAATTTTTTATGGAAGTTTTTTGTCAAGTCTAATGGATAGAGTTAGATAAATATTTTACCTGATCTTGCTAGTAAAAATACCTGATTATATAAAAATAAAACTATATCCGTTAATGTATATTAATTTCCTTAATTAGACGGTGAAATTCTGATTTCTCACTATTACAATGTGAATCTATAAAGGACTCTTTAACATTTATAAAATCTAATTTGGATAAAACACCTAAAGTTTTGTTCATATCCTAACACACTAACAATCTTATATAAAGGGGTTAGAATTTTTTATTTTAACAATTGTAAGTGTCATGAAGATGTTAAACAACAACATGACTTCTTCATATTTGAGATTTAGGGTGTTTTTTCAAATAATTTTAGTAATATATTTAGGTTCATTATTATCATGTAATAGTGAGAAATCAGCAATTGGAGATCCAGGAATGAAAAGGGATAATTTAAGAGTAGCAATAGAGGCATGGAATCAATGCAATGAAGTTTATGAAGAAGCTCCTAATATGGGAAGTCCTAGACATGCTGATTGTTTTGATCTCCAAAAATCTAATCATAGGAGTAAGTTAAATATATACTTTTTAACTCTTTTTTTTTAAATTCTCATTGTGGTTTGATTAAATTTAATGTGGAGAAGTCATACTTGAATCTGAGACGACTCTAGTTAAGGATGCCGCAACCCTTGTTGAATCAGATGAGCACGCGTCGCTTATAGAAACCTCTTATCTTTTGTTGTCTGTTGCAAGTGTTTTATGCTTTTGGTTTTCTGACAGTAAAACTAATGTTGTTGCAGCAAAGCTGGTTCACTTGGTGAATGAGCTTGATAACAAGCTGAGCATAAATGATGCCAAAAGCTTAGGACAAGAGAACCTGAATGTGGATACATATGCAGCCTGGAAAGAGTTGTTCTTAGGATACAAATGCCAAGTTCAAGATGAACCAAATCCATGGAACTTTTGGATGATCATGCTCAAGAGTGGCAACATGGACAGTACAGCTGCTATTTGTCCCAAAAATGGCAAACCATCTCAACCATTCCCGCAAGATTCGCGATTTCCATGTTTTGGAAAAGGTTGCATGAACATGCCTAGAATATACCATGATTATAGCACATTACATAGCCACAAAGAACATCCAAAGATGAGTAAATTGAAGGGTGGTTTTCATGGGACTTGGGATTTGGATGCTGATATGAGTAAGGCAAAGACTCAGAATGATACCTCATTTTTCTCTGTCACTTGGCATAAGACTCTTGGAAAAGGAAGTTGGAAATTTCATCATGTGTTGAAGACTTCAACAAAGTACCCTTGGTTGATGCTTTACTTGAGGTCTGATGCAACTACTGGAGTTTCTGGTGGATATCATTATGAAACAAGAGGCATGTCAAAAATGGTAAGATTCTCTTCCAAATCTTTCATGTCTGTTATTATTCTTGAGAATTTCGTTACCGTATTCTTGTTATACAATGTCTTCAGAGACCTACAGTCTCTTGGAATCCATTGCAGACCTAGGGAAAAATCGAACATAATGGTAGGAAAAGATGTATATATGCCAATATTGAACTTAGTTGGAGTGACATGTATAATGAGATTCATATAGCCGATCTCAGCGGACCTCAACTTGATTGGCAGTGAGTCATATTGTTGTTGTAGTAGTTTTTTGGTTATACAATCTAATATTCTGTCTGCTGCTATGGAATTAGGTCCCAAAGTCACCAAATTTCAAAGTGAGGTTCACACTGGATGTGAGGAAAGGTGGTGGTCCAAACAGCCAATTCTATCTAATGGACATAGGTAGCTGCTGGAAGAACAATGGTCAGCCTTGTGATGGAGATGTCACCACAGACGTAACGCGTTACAGTGAGATGATCATAAATCCTGATACTGAGTCATGGTGCAACCCAAAAGGGAATTTGAAGCTGTGTCCACCTTACCATACTTTTGCAAATGGAACTCGTGTTCATCGGACTGATGAGGCGAGATTTCCCTATGATGCTTATCATTTGCATTGCGCCCCGGGCAATGCAAAGTATCTTGAGGAACCATTCACTATCTGTGATGAATATAGCAACCCTCAAGCTCAAGAAATACTGCAGATCTTGCCTCACCCTGTTTGGGGTGAATATGGATATCCAACTAAGAAAGGGGAGGGATGGATAAGTGATCCAAGAACCTGGGAACTTGATGTTGGTAGACTCTCAGAGTCACTTTACTTCTATCAGGTACTTGACTACATTTTGATGCGTTTAACTTCTCCCCAACACTATTAGATCACCTAAAAGATAACTAGACGACTATATTTTGAGGCATTAGCCCCCCAGATGAATCGTAACGTTGTTTCTTGGGTAATATTTGCAGGATCCAGGCAGTAAACCAGTTGAGAGGCATTGGCCATCTATTGATCTGGGAACTGAGATATATGTTAGCAGCAATCAACTTGCTGAGTGGGTCGTTAGCGATTTTGATATCATAGTTACAGATGAATAGTTTCACTTTTTTATCAGGAATATAGTATAGTTTTTTTTTTTTTTTTTTTTTAAATTTTTGTGCTAGTTTCACTTAATATATTAGTAGAACTCTCAAGGCTTGGACATTCTGTCTATGTTTATATCACTCAGTTAAGAGACATATGACCAAAGCTTGATTATCTATGAAGGGATCGTCCCATTGCCAGATCTAAAATTTTCTTTTCATGCAGAATAGTTTCAAAATCTAAACAGTAAAATCAAACACTATATGATTAGATGTTCTTATTCCATTATCTTTAATCATTTGATTCATTTACCTATTCATAAAGTCACATATTAAGGTTGTAAGGCAGTAAAAATTTTCCTCATGCAAAGGTGATATTCAGAGTTTTCATCTGCTAATCATCACACCTTAAAGTCACCTAAAAGAAGCATCTTGGCAAGCAAACATCAAGTGCAGGATGAGCCAAATTCTTGGATGATATCTCTAGCTGCAACAATCGTGTAATCCAGAATGTTCCAATGCCTCAACTGTTCTTATGATTGAGTCGAGGTGTACATAAACTTACCTGGACACAGTTCTACACCAGCAAGAAATATCGGTCATCCATCAGTTTAGGTACAAATACTTTCATTACATCTCGAGAATTGAATATACATACAATTCTCTGTTGATCAGTCTTTCAGTAAACAAATGTACTCTTCTGATCAGCCTTCAAAGTAGCATTAGTTAATTTATATTAGCCTTGTGATGCTCAAAGTCAAATGAGTTCCTTCTCTCTTTAGGATCTTTCTTCTATACGCGTGAAATAGGAAGAAAGGAAAACAGAATTTTTTTCTTCATTAATATCAATGATGCAGCGCCTATATATATACAACGACATAAATACTAACTCAACAGGACTAACTAAAAGCTAAAGAATGCGCCTATTTAGAGACTCTGACGACTAATGCCAGATAAATGGTTTTCTTCTACTGCGTTAACAGATACCTCTTTAAATCACCCATGCTGCTTGGGGTTTGAGGAAAATGCACTCCTTCAACTGTCTCAACTACAAGGTGGATGCTTTACTTGATTCAAAGAAACATCAGCGATAGTCTCTGCTAGGTTAGACCATACTGAACGGTGCCAACCTCACGGTGAGCGGCAACGGCGACAGCTGCAGCACCGACTGCACCAAACTGTGTTTGCGCCTGTATTAGTTTTGCATCTATGGGGATTTGACCTCCCAAATGTGATACCCTCGCCTGTGTATTGTAATAAGGGTTAGTGTTCATCTCAAAACTCATACTAGCGGTTGACTTGGCAACCATGCACTGCCCAGGTTGCGGTTTAACTTGAGACCGGTCCTTATCTTCTACTGTCCCACACTTCTCTAGATGTGGAGAGTTGCTTCTGTACAAATAATGCGGAGACATGCCATAAGGTGGGACGGCTGAGTTCTGTGGATATACTCTTCCATCAGTAACTTCTTTGATGCTTCTGTCACCATCATATGATAAAACTCTTCCAGGTTTAGCTGAAAATCATAGAAATGAATATTGAAGAGAATCCATCAAACATGCACAACCCACCATTAATAATATATACTCATTAGAGCATTAAATATTTGAGTTCACTTTGAAGACTACAGGTAAAAGGTACATTATCACTATAAGTGCCAGCACAGACAATGTTAACCATACCTGTGGGTACTCGAGGTGGTGGTCGTGAAGGCAAAACCTTCTGGTCTGAGACTCTGACGCCAGCAGTTACCTTTTCAGTTACTTGCCTATGATCAAACATGGGATTCTGCTGTGTTCTGGGGGGGATGGTACTGGAATTTACAGTAGATCTGCAACACATGTAAAAAAGTACATGATGAAGACTCAAATACCCAGACGGAAAAAGAGAGGGGAGAGGTAAAGGGAAAAAAGCAGGAGGGCATGTTCTCAGAAAACAGCTTTCCCAATTTGATGCAAAAGTTGATATTCTAAATCCGAACTTCCACAGTAGCATGCATGCAAGTACTTCTTCTTTTCAGTCAGGGCACTTTCCAGCAAATACAAGGAGCAAAAAAAAGGTCCATTGTTGGGAGATAAAGCGAACAGATGCATAAACGGAAATGACATATTCATGGAAAACAATACAAACAAGACAAAATCCTCGTGGAATCTTACCGTGGGAGAGAGACGTGCTTTCGACCAGGAGGAATTACTGGGGCACTTCTACCACTATTTTCTTCAAGATAAGCAAATTGCCTTCTGAAATTACCAATGGCACTGCATATTCAATGGTTGTCACACCATCAATCAGTAATTTAGATAAGATATAATGGTACAATAAAATAGAGACACGAAATAGTAGACAACTATATTACAACCTAGGATAAAGGAAATTTGCACCACTATTTCCAGCCATGTAGTCCTTCAGAAGTTGAGGATGAAACTCTAGTATCTCCCTAAATATTAGTTCTCGGATGTCATCCTTTGTGACCCTTCGTCGCTCAAACTCGAACTCCATCTTCGAGATTGGTTGACTAGAAGGTTCCCTCTCAATCTTGGCCAGTCCTTTGAAGTACGGATCAGCCAAAGCCTATAAGATGGGAGGAAAAAACACAAGAAATGAAAATGAAAATGAAAATGAAATTAGAAAGGGACAAGCAAGATGCCATTCATGTATATCAGGAATATATGTGTGTGTGTACCTCTTCAGCAGTTGGGCGATCCTTTGGATCAAATGCTAACAACCTCTGCAACAGTCGAAGTGCCAAAGGATCTGCTTTTGGAAATTTCTCAGTAAAAGGAACTGGGCTCTTTTTCTTCATGTCTGTCAAATACTTCCTTGCCTTCTCATTACGAACCTGCACTCAAGAGGAGAGTACTCTCTATCAGTATGCTGCCGGATAATGCTAGCATCAACAAAAACAAATCAATAAATGGCTCTTACCCCAGATATGATATCAGCTGGTGGCGTTCCAAGAAGATCAGTAATCAAATCCAACTGGTGAACAACACTTTTGCCCGGAAATAATGGTTTCCCTGTCAGGACCTCCGCAAAAATACATCCGATACTCCAGATATCAATAGCAGGTGTATACTGCAGGGAATTTCATACACAAATTAGCAGACAAATCAGCAAAAACATCAGTACTGCCTTACTGAGAAATTCACCCAAGACCTAACACAGTTACCTGAAGAATAGAAAAATCAACTTCCAGGAGAGTTCAATAGTCCTCCCTGAACAAGAATGATTTTAACCTACATCACTATTTAATACACTCAGAACTGAACAAAAATCTCTACTCTACCAGAAAGCCCTTCCTTTTAACACTATCAGTACAGGAAACATGGCAACAGTAGCGAACAGTCGAACATGACAAGCGCCTTTTCAGCTTTCTAAAGCATGGGAAAGGAGAGGCTTTACATGATGCCAGAACAGGCATGAAGATGTTCTGTGACTACACATGGGCTAGCAACGAAGTGGCTAACGAATAGATAACTATAAATATGCTAAATTTGTATGAGAGATAAATGGAGCATAAACTCAATTTTGCCAAGTACCAACTATTTTATTTAAAACAACACCTTTGCAACTGAGCTGGTTTTCTCTTTCCCTTTTTACTGATATGACTGCCCGAGGGAGAGTGTTGGGAAAATTGAGAAGTATTTTGACACGTCTTTTGACAAAAAAGAGCTTTGATAATTAAAAACCACCTAAAACGATGTTCTAGAATGGAATTCATACATAAGGTTCAAAACAAAAAGGATCTTTTATAGGTAGCTAAAACAAGCTGCACATTATTCACATAAATTACCTTGGAGAAGAAAGACCCACATAGCTCTGGTGCACGGTACCACCTTGTAGCAACATAATCCTGCATGACATACCAGAAGAAGACAAAAATCAAGAAAGTTCCAGTCAAAATCAAATATTAAAATGATTGAAAATATCCATCTTAGTAAGGCCTTATAAGTTTACAACTATAAATCTAAGTAGATCTCATAGATGAAATTTGACACAGAGCTAACATGAAAGCTTACCGTCCAAAATATAGTGGTTGGCGTATCACTGAATGCAACCCTTGCCAATCCAAAATCACATATTTTGAGTTTACAATTTGCATTTGCCAATATATTTTTTGGCTTAAGATCTCGATGGTACACATTAGCTGGAAATAAACATATATATATATCAGTGAAAACATGGGTGAAAACAGAACCTTCGCCCTTCCACCCACGGGCTGAAAATAAAAAACCTTGGGAGAAGTTAATGGCAGATGTCATAATACTAACAGTTGCCGAATTCACTAGACTTTTACCTGTGTGCATGAATTTCAACGCTCGCAGCATCTGATAGAGGAAAAACCGGTGGTGCTCCGATGTCAAGTCATCGTTGGCCTTAATGACGTGGTGAAGATCAGACTCCATAAGCTCAAAAACAACATAAATATCTCTGAACTCTCGTCTAGAAGGTGGTAAGATGATTCGCTTAATTTCAACAATATCGGGATGCCTTAGCAGTCTAAGCAATTTGACTTCACGTAGAATTCGAATTGCATCAGAGATGTGCTCGAAAATATCAGTTATTTTCTTTATAGCCACTTTCTCTCCTGTATGAGTGTCAAGTGCAGCACAAACTACTCCATAACTTCCCTTGCCTATAACTTCCAAAATTTTATACCTATTAGCATCGCCGTACTCGGTGAAGAACTCCATTTCTTTGGAACTCTGTACAATCAGTAACAGAAAATCAGACATGTCTACCATCGTCTACTATCTAATAGGCAAACTAAATAGAGGATAAAAATCTGTTCGTTGTTTCATATCCTCAAAGTATATGTTCATGCAATATCAAATTCATTCAGATCAACGGACTTTTGTCTCAACTATTTCTGACTTGAATACAGAATATGTTCCAATTTGATTAGACAATCATGAAACAACACAGCATATCGAACTAACACGGCAGATCGCATGAAGCAAAAATCCGGAATCTAGAAAAAGAACAGAGGGAAAATAAAGAACACTCCAAATTATGAGAGAAGTAACAAGAATGCTGTCGCACTACACACAAAACAACTAATTCCACAAGGGCATTTTCATAAGAACGTAATTGGCAATATGGTTTAGAGATTACTATAATTTTCTGATAAAATCAAATAACTTAAAAGTCCTCCATATGCAAAATTCTCCATCTCAGTTAAATGACTCACCTAAATATTCTAAATACATCAAAATAGCAGCTAAACTTAGTCCACAACCTCATATGGTTAGAGATTACTAAAATTTCTGATAATCAAATACTAATTTAGTCCTCCGTATGCAAATTCTCCACCTTTGTTTAATGAGTTACCTACATATTCTAAAATACATCAAATAACAGCTAAAATTAATCAACAACTTCATGCTTCCTCAAAATAAACAAACAACTATAATCCTCTATATCCATTTCCACTACTTCATCTAAATTTCAATTTCAATACCATAGGGCTCTCAAATCTTAAAATCGAGAACTAAGAAATCTCAATAGAGATCTCCCCTTCATTTAAACATTTTAAAATGGCAGCCCGACGCATTAAAACTCTCGTTACACACAGATCCCAAAAAAGCGTGTTATCCTGAGACTATTTCCACGACTTAAAACACGTGACCTAATCACATAACAACAACTCTACCAACAACATATTAAACGAACTTCAAAGAGAAATATAAAGAAAGAAAGAAAGAAAGAAACCTTCTTGCGCTGATCTTGCTGCATCTTTTTTCAAGACTTTAAAATTAAAAAAAAAAAAGATAATGATATCTTCGAACACCCTTTTCTTCTCTAAGTCACCGATCTTAAACACAGATCAAAAAAAAGAACCAAATTTCAAGAAAATCAAATCAGAAAAATCAACCGCAGTTACCCCACCGACACCAACTCCGAATAACCAAACGGTAATCCCACGTACTAACACCAAACCCCACCAACAACAATATACTCATTCACTTGTCAAGAATCCACTATGATTCTTCTTATACACAAAAAAAAACAATAATATTATGAGTTGAACTCAAGAATTCTACGAAAAAAATTAAAGGGAATATGAAGAAGGAAGTAACCCTTTATTGGGTTTTTATGGAAGATGGAGAAAGCAACAGAAACAAGAAGGGTAATAGAAGAGGAAGGAAGGAAGGAAGAAGAAAGGAGAAGTGAAATGGTGAACCTTTGGGTCTTTATAAAGGCAACAATTAAAGATTGTGGCTTTGCCTCTTTCTGCGGTTCTAATATTTCTTTGCTTTTTTTAATATATACTCCCTCCGATCCATTTTACCTGTTCATTATTAATTTGTCACATATTTTAAAAAATAATAAAATAAATTTTATTATATTACTTTTTAAATATAATAAAAAACAAAGATGGACGGACAAATATATGAGATAATTTTTTAAAATTGGAAACCAACTAATGTTATGATGAAATAGTAAGTATTCGTTCATTAATTTTGGGTTTGAGTCTTTATGGGTAAGGTGTTACTTTTGTTAGAGAGTGGTTTAACTATATGTATAATTTTTGATTGTAAACTTAAATTTAATCGAACTTTAATATGGATATAAAATATCAGATGAAAAATCAAAAGAAAAGAAAAAATTAGACAAAGAAGACAATTTAAAAAAAAGGAGAAATTACACCAAATTTAAATTTATCTAACTAGATAAATTTTCTAGTTAGAGAAATTTATAATTTTGTGACATACTAAAGATTGATTGAACCGTTTAGCATTCATCCACAATCATTAAAAGTGAAGTTATAAGTATGTTTTTATTATTAATTTATATTTCGAGTATAAGTTTTGAATATAAATTTTTTATTAGAGAACAATTTACTGTTGATATTAGACTTTTCATTTGTAAATTTGAATTTAATCAAGCCTAATACAAATACTTATTTAAAATGAGAAACAAAACAAGATATTACATTCAACTTTCAATTGAAAATGTAATCTCATATGACTTTTTATAAATAAACAAAATAATTTTACAAAAATCTTCTACTTACTATTTTTTATTTACTCAAGAGCTTTATACTAGGTATGAATTGACATATTGATTCACCTAAATTTACTCCTACACGAAAAAATTATAATTTACTGCAAGAAAGTATAGATTAGGTAAAAATATGTAATAAATACATCAAATCTGAATGGATTATTTTAATATTGTAATAAATTTAATGTTGAAAGTGGAACCCAAGTTGTACTCTTTTACTTTTCGAGATTGAGAGTATATAATTCCTTGTTTTATTCATCATATCTTATTAAAATTAAAGAATGTTTAGATAGCCGTTTATTTAAATGAATAAATGGATTTAGTCTCTTTGTTAATGGTTACATTGAATACTTTAATTTGGTAATAATCAGTCAATCATATTTTAAATTTATTTTTGCTCATTTATTAATCTCGTGACAATAACTTATCTTGCAAATGTAATGTGAGGTCATATTTAGCTCATCATCTTCGGTTACATCGAATAATTGTATTTTACATAAATAATGAAATATAGATTATTAAATAATATGATATAATTTGATTGTGTAAATATTAATGGAACTTCAACTTTAATTAGATATAAAGATTTCTAAAACTTAATTATAAGGATAAAAGTTAGATTACGTTGCTGATTACGATTTGGAATATCCTATAAAGATTATAGTAAGATATACTGAAAATCAAATTCATTAATGCACTTACCATAAGCTCAACTTGGTACAAAATATTTATTATCTATTTCCTTTTTCTGTTTTTACTATTTGCATTATCCAAGTCCATAATATAAAGCATTGTTGTATAGTCACTATTATGGAAAGTCAATTCCTTCGTAATTAACTTCTAAAATATAATTAAGCCAGCTGCTAAATTATTTTTGTCAAACCATGCAAGCGTTAATTAATTAAGAGTGAAGAAACAGTCAATTAAATTGTAACCATTCAACCACCATTAATTAACTAATTAAAAAGTATATAATTATGATTTAAAATAAAATACCAACATCATCATTTTTCACCTAAATTGTGTTTGAAAATTAACATCTCATTAATTATATTTATCAATTATTATTTTGATGGACAAAATATACAATATAAAACCCTTTTTAGCTTCGTATTATTTGATTGTAGTTTTGTTATTTATCTTCTTTTAACATATTAGAAAAATGTAAATAATAAAATTGATTTTAATTTCTCTATACTATATATAAGTCATCCTATCACATTAATGTAGATAAGGTTGCTTTCGTATCATTCATTGACCACATGTATATTATCACAATTACTATTATAAATCTTTCTTTTTTTCCTTGAAAATATTGGTTTCACAAGAAAATAAAAGGACAAACTCAACATTTGACCGGTCGACTTTATATCGTTGCATTTACTAGTTAAATACATATATAATATAATATTATTTATATTAAAAATTCATTTATTATACAATTATTTATGACAATTTCTTAAAAACACAGAGATAAGGGGCTGTTCTGTCGGTGATTGAAATAACTTTCGACAGGTGTCATAAATAAAGTTTTCTATTGTTGAATAATTAAGTTTATCCTTATAGTAATATTTAAGTTTGATATAAGAAAAATATCACGTGGCTCATTATGTTTGAGGTCCATTAGGTTAGGTGCCCTATCAAACACCCACTGGTGAGAGTTGTAGGGGGTTGGTGGGGTAGGTGTGAAAGAACAAACAAACAACAACAACAAATACAGTGTATTTCTACATAGTGAGATCTGGGGAGGATAAGATGTACGCAGCCCATACCTCTACCTCTTAAGAAGTAGAAAGGTTGTTTCCGATAGACCCTCGACTCGAGACACGGAATACTGCACAAATATATAGTAAAGCATGAAACAAGATGGCATAACATAAATACGACACCCACGAAGGTGTGAAAGAACAATTTGATTAAATACATCATGTTTTTAAAAAGAAAAAAAGTTTAAATTTATCTTTTTATTTTGAAAGATTTACTAAATATATAATTTGTCATATTTTTAGGTCATGAATTTATTCTCGTTTATAAAATTTGAGGTCAAATTTATTCTTGTCGTTAAGAAACTTTTCACATGTATTTTTTAATAATAAAAAACTAAAATTAATGTTAAATGCGCTATTTTAAAAAAATAAACATACAGTATAATAAATTCGTCCGACCCGATTCATAAAAAGACACAAACAAATATAGTCTTTGTGCATTTGTAAGAGTAGAGAAATGAACCTATCGGTGACCTGAATTTTGTTGATCCGGCCCTGAAAAGTTTGCGGTGTGATTCAAGTCTGTGATTTTTTGCGGGGTTTGTGATGGTAGCATAGGGTTTAGTGGGACCTGTATGTTTTTGTGCTTAGGATTTATTGTACGTACGTATTATATAAGTGCGTTTAGTGGACTGTTTCGGATAGTTTTATATATACGTAATTGAAACTATTGCCTATACCTTGTATTCCTCTTCTTCATAGTGAATTTTCTCTGCCTCTACTCGTGATTTTCCCCGTAAGGATTTCCACGTAAAATCTGTGTGTGTTGTTATTATTTTCTTTTATTTGTGATTTACTTATTCTGTCCGATCACAATATAAAGTAAATGCGAAAAAAAAAAGGAGAACAAAATATATAATACAACAACCCAATAAAAGGAGATAATTGATAATACCAAAAAAGAAATAGATATATAATGGGAGGGTAATAGTACTTATAAAAAATTGAACAGGAAATTATATATACTCGACTACCTACTAACCTTCTATTTTAATTCTATATCTCTATATATTCTTATCTAAAGTCACACATACTTGATAAATAACAAATGTGTCATGTTATATTTAATCACCTCTTTCTAAGATATTTTTGATCTACCTCTGCCTCAGTTTGTAATTAGTCTATCCAACTTCCTACACCTCCTTAATGAATTATTTGTGCACCTTATCCTTCCATGTCCGACCCTATCATCTTCAGTTTAACACAGAGGTCATTCTCATTTTATCTCGATTAGCTTTATTCTCAATTCTATCTCGCCTAATATATTCATACATCCATCTCAAATATTTGTAGTTTTGTTACTCTCATTTTCTGCAATGCAAGCGATCTTATATGATTTTTTTTAAAATTTATATTTGATTAATTTAAATTTACATTCGATAAAAATATTTTATATTTAAAATTTGAATAGAACTTGTCCCTCCTATGGTCTACCACAATCCCCTTGTCGGTAGGTTTAATATAATTTGTTAGAACTTGAAAATTATATATTTATATAAAGTAGTATCAATAATTCATTAAAAGTATTAATCAAAATTCATCCCCATCACACCTTTTAAAAAAATTAAAAAGTCACAAATATTTTAGAATAAATAATTATTCACTGACCTTCGTACTTCATCGAATTCATTGGACGGTGCTGGACTAAGTATATTATTTATAATTTAAGATAAAATTAAAACGTTTGACATGTAAATTAAATAAGTACTTTACAGAATATATCACATTCATTCCTATAGGAACATGACATTAAGCGTAGAGGATAATTTTAAAATTCTTAATTTTCTAATTATGAAAAGAAAGCTTAACGTTTTCTTCAAACTAATTTAAAAGATATGGTATAATTACATTTTGGTCCCTAAGTTATTGATGAATTATTCTAGTTTAAATCTTTACAAAAGTTGCTTATTAGTCTTTCCAATATTTGGTTAAACAAAGTGAACATTCTTAATTAAAATGTGTTTTGGGTCCCTTTTTAGAGGAGTATATGATATGCATACTATACTATTTAAGAATTATATTACCTTTAAATACGACACAACTATATAATTTAACATAATATAATTCAACACTTAATAATTTATTAAATTTGTGAAAATTCACATCCCAACGAATCAAAATTACATATGTATTAATTATTTAAATGCCGAATGTACATACATAACTATAAACCACGAGGATTAGAATAAAATTTATTAAAATCAAATACATTAATTTTTTAATTTTTTTTTTGAAATAATATAAACGACGCAAACTAATTTGGACGTCACCGTACAAAACAAGGAACAAGAACTACTTGAGTAGTCATGTTCATAGACATTGGTGGTTACAACTTGCGATGGACTATATATACCAACCACATAAAATATAAAATATGTATAAAATTTAGAATATGCTTTTATTAGTATTATATTTCTGTTGAGTCAATGGTGGTGGGAGTATCTTATTTTATATTCCAAAGGCATGGCTTTGGATGCTTCCCATCACTATTAAAACTTTTTAATTCTTTCTCTATGTGGTTCGTCCTTATTTGTATTTTTTTTTTTTCATTTTGAAATCATTATCATTATGATGCTAAATCCTTATTTGTTTCTTTCCTCTTGATTCATATGGAAAAGTATTATATTTTGAATAATATATGAGTAAAGTTGAGTCTATTTATTTTGAAGTAATTATTGATAAATTTTTTTTTTTGGAACTATTTTGTTAGCTGAAGGGTATATTTAAGCCAAAAACATAATAATAAGAGTGTTTTCTAATTTAAACTAAAAACATAATGAGAAGTAAAACTAATCCATTTTGAATGATTTAAAAGAAGCATTTTACCTTTTTTTTTTAAATAAACATGGTAAACAACTTCTCCTTTGTTATTTGTTTGACCTTTTTTCCTACTTAATTATTATATATTTATATTAATAATTAATTAATTAAAAATGAAGTTTCAAATCTCCGATTATCTCGCATTTGTTTGAAGAATTATATAGCTTGTTAAATCTTTTTTTTTCATCAGAGCTTTATTGATGCTGCCCTGTTTTTGGGACGCCGCTACCTTGTTTCTAAAGTTTATTCGAACCATCTTCAATTAGAAATTATATTATTTTTTATATAATTAAAATTATTTTTAAATATATATATATATATATAGTAGATATTATTGAACGTCTTTCAATTAATTCATATGTTTATACTTTTTCATATTTAGAACTTTTTTTTGGTGAAAATTTTGATTCCGTTGCTGTCATTCTTCCATCAAATATTTGGAAGCCAAATATATTTGGCAAGGAGTCAAAAAGGTGTTTGGCCTTATCTTGTGATTTGAACATTTCTTTTTCTTCGTGTGATTAAGAATGCTCAACAATAATCTTTCAATTGACACCACATTTATTTTTGTTGATCCCTAAGGTCCCAATCAATTTCTTGTTTCAATCATCAGACCTGAATTAATTCATTTTTATAATTTAATTTTGCTTGAAGCTATTCTTAATTTGGAATACCCTAAAATGAAAGACAACCTAGTTAAAATTGCTAGAAAACAACTAAAATGTCAAACGAAGGAAATTCAACTCAATAAAATCACTTGATAGATGGAAATACTTGCTGTGATTTAATCAATTAGTGATTTTTTATATGTGATAGTTAATTTCTTATCGAATTGAAACGCTACAATTAAATGATAGTAAATCAAAGTTGGAATTCTCAAACAATAACAAAAACAACAATAAAGTTGCAACCGACACTGATTGTTTGAAGTTGCGAAATCCTACGAGACAGGTCGTGATTTTTTTTGCATTGAACAAAGAGGGTTTCACGTAAATATAATGTGCAATTTACCTACCATTATTGTGTGTGGCCTTAATGTGCAATTTACCTACCATTGTTGTGTGTGGCCTTAGTGTTTTCCTAGTTTTACCAACCACAAACATATACTCCCTCCGTTTCTTCCGTTTCAGAATAAGTGAATTGTTGGGGTATTTATTGGTGTTTCAAAATAAGTAAATCATTCAATTTTTTTTAAAATTTACCCTTATGATTTGACAATCAATTAACTTTTAAAAAGATATTATAAGGTCAACTTTTTTTTTTTTAAGACAAAAATAAAAAATTATATTTTTTTTATGTGCTAAAATTAAATAATTAATTTATTATGAGACGAAGGAAGTACTAAATAATTGCATAAAACGTGACTAAAGATGACTACGTACTTTATTTATTTACTGACAAAAAAAGAGACACGGAGTATTAACTTTCTTTTATCTCTTTTGTTTTATTTTGATTTGACTGCAAGGATTTTAGACCCACACATATTAAATAAGGAAATTATATCTACTCCTTTCATGTTACACACATTTTTTAGGTGGTTAAAAATGAGACCTTTTTTTTTTTTTTTTTAGGAAGTATAGTGTGAGGTGATTAGATAGAATATAACGTAACTTTTAGTTTATCGAAGACGTGACTTTAGATAAGAGGATGTGGAGGATGTGGATTAGAGCTGAAGATTAATCGGTGATAGTGTGTTGTCTTGATGTCCATTTGTATATATTAGTAGTTGTAATATTTCTTTAGCAGTTTCTACTCCTTTGATTGATGTTACTATCTATTTTGTCTTGTACCTCGATTATTATATTATTTTATTGTAGTTTCTATTATGTTCCTATGTTATTTTTGTTATATTACTCATGTAATTTCTCCTCCTTCGATTTAGGTTACTATCTAATCTTCCATATACCTCGATTATTATATTTTTTATCGTAGTTTCTGTTATGTTCCTATGCTATTTTTGTTACTGTTTGTTGTTTAATTTCTTGTATTTTCATTACTTTATTTACGAGACTATTTTTTCTTGAGCTACGAGCTTATTAGAAAAACAACCTCTTTATCTCTGAGGTAGAGATAAAGCATGGGTACAACTCTATCCTTTTCGGACACTACTAGATATGTTATTATTGTTAAATTATCTTCTCTTTTGTTGGTAAAACATCATAGGTTTAGTTGAACCTTGTTCGATATCTCTGTTGTTTCTTTTTTTTCAATTATTTATAATATGTTATCGTATGCTAGTTAACTCACAAAGTATTTGCAAAAATAAATATATTTAGTCATATGTCATAAAGTTTCATTAATAATTTATAATTTCTTTACCTGTCTTACTTAGGAAACAACAGAAATACTTGAAAAAGGATATACCATTTCATCTGCCCAACCTGAGAGGTAGACATTTTCAATGAAATTTTCCCTTTGAGGATTTGATTATTATAAAGTCCAAATTAGTGTTCATATAATTCCAACCAAAAGGTCATTATATCCTTTGCATGGGATGGGAGTTATTATAGTATTGGACTTTTTAAAGCTTTTGAGACTAATATTTTGGACTTTTTTTCATTCAATTCCAAAGTTTGACATCCTTGCTTTGAAGTTTTGGCATCCTTCGCCAGAGGGTTCATCCGAACCATTTTTGGTGAAAAATATTTGTATATAGTTCACATTATTTTTTAGTAGATGTTGAACCCCCTTTAATTAGCTCATTTGGTTAGTTTGTATGTTTACTTCTTAACCCCTTAATAAAAATTGCGGCTCCATCATTGATAGGAATAAGTTATTTCTCATAAGACGTAACTTTGTGGATTCTAAAACAATTTTATGCAAATTTTTCTTGTATTTGTATTACTTTTTTTTCATGGCTGCTTTGGACTATTTTTCTGTTGAGTATTGGAAACGATTTCTCTACCTCTAATACAGGAGTTAGGTCGTTTGTGTATACTCTATCCTCTTCAGATTCCATTTTTTAAGATTATATTGGATAATGATTGGTGTTTATTGTTAATAATACTTAAGAATGAAGATTAAAAATCACAAATTTAGGGAAAAAAAATAATTAAAAATCACCTCAAAATCAGACATTCAAGCTCATGATCCCTTTTTTTCACCGTTCATAATAAAAAAAACAAAAAGCCACGTTATTCGCATTGACGTGAAAAGTATTCTATTAACCAAATCATTGCATTTGTCTTAGATATTCAATTGAGTGGTTTTGGTATGTTTCATATGCTTTAAATAAATATCTCTCTGCAATTTAAAAAGTTAAAAAGGTGTTGAAATTTCAACACATATACAGAGCCAATACTGCTAGTTTACACGACCTAATATATTAGCGACTTTAACATAAGACCTAATGTATTAGTGATTTTAACGTAAGAGTTTCTTATGGATGAAACAGGTTATCTAACATGTTTCAGTGAAAGTAGTAAAGAGAGTAAGTAGAGAACGCAATCGTTTTTATGTGAAAAACACCCGGCTCAATAGGTGTTAAAAATCACGACATGTACCTCTAAAAGATATAACCCCAACTCCACTAAACAACAATGAGCCTCAACAACAACTGATTACAACTCTGTAACCTAGGAATTATAAACTCTAATTCCTAACTACACACACCATCCAAGGTATGTCTTTTTAAAGTCTTTAAGTTTTCCCCAATTCGAAGACTAACCCCTAGTTCAATTTATAACACACTGAAACTAACATTACATCAATAGTTCAACACAATGAACAACTCCTAACAATCAACGCTAAAACTCTTTCTATACTAGGAATAGGTTCTTCAATGTGTTTCTTCAGTAATTGAGTAGCACTTAGTGAAGTCAATCTGTCAATTAACCTTTTCTGTCAATTGCCCTTTTCTGCGTTGTAAGTGCATGAATCACTCTGAATGATACATCTTCTATTTAAGCATAGCTGTCCAAAGAGTCATTCTTTATTTCAAACTATCTCCCTTCAATCAAAACTCTCATTACCTAGAGTTTTACTTCAAGTAAGACTCGTTCTTCAATTTCAACTCTTGCCTCCTTAGTATTGTAGTCAAATTTCAACACTTCAAATTAGCACATGTTTATTTCCTTGAGTTTATCAAAATCAACCACATATTTGATTCGTGATTTTTACACCCTTGTATTTAATCATCGATGATTTTGCTATAAATCCAATTACATGAGATAGTGTGTCTATGAACCAGCTTGACTGACATGTTTCATATCACGTTGTCAATCATCAAAACTACATAATACTCAATAAATGCGCAGCGAAAAAATAAATAAAAACGTACCTTCAGCCATTATTGTTTAAGTGATGTGAAAAATCACCTTTGTTAAAACCTTAAAAAGAAAAGATGTAAAGAGACACCTAAAAATCTTCGAGCCTAGACCTATCAAAGGTATGCCAGACTGATGGAGTCACAGACGTATTTATAGATAGGCTAGGGACTCTTAGACAAATAATTTTAACCCTAGGGACTTTCATAGTTATTTCTTGCCATCAAAGATATACCATATATGCATAACTTAGAGGAAAAAGTAATTGACTGATTTAATACTTTACTTGAAAGACGAGGTAAATTTCTTATAAAAAATATGTGGGTCATTAATACGTTATATTATACGTAACATTCTTGCATTCTCCCACTTACCCCACATATCAAAATCAGACAATCCTTTATGAGTGAAAATAAACAGTATGACCATAAACACATATTCACTCAACTTAATACTTATGCAAAACTCACTTTTATCAAGAATATATTAATACAAGAACCATGGTGGTTATGCTCTTAATCAAACACTTCATTCAATGTATTACGATGTACACTATGTTCTAAATAAAGTGTCCAACAACTATATAAATGAGCTTAATATAAGTCATTCAGAGTCCAACTTTATTTGATCCAATGATTACTTTATAATACATGAAAATCAAAATGTGCACGTTCATGTATATAAAAACGATGATGTCTAGACAAATTGTTAGAGAATATAGAAAGATTACAATGAGTTACTAAGTCTCATACGGGTCACAAGATCCTTAAAAACATTAGCATGGTAAACCTTTAGTCATAGGATCAACAATCATCAAAGCAGTACTAACATGTTCAAAACTCACATCTTGTTTCTTGACATGATCTCTAACCATCAAATATTTTATGTCGATATGCTTAATTCAGCTGCCACTCTTATTATTCTTCGAAAAGAATACCGCAACTGAATAATCATAAAATAATTTTAATGATCTTGCAATAGAATCGATAACTTTAAATCCTGAAGTAAAATTCGTCAATCATAACTCCTGTGATATAGCTTCATAACATGCTATAAATTCAACTTTCACTGTGGATATTGCTACAATGGTTTGCTTAACACTTCTCCAAGACACATCACCTCCAGCAAGAAGAAAAATGTATCCAAAAGTAGATTTAGCATTGTCTTTACCATCTAAATCAAAGTCTGAATATCCAGTGACTTTCAATGAGTCAGAATATCTGTATGTAAACTTAAGATCCTTGGTTCCTTATAAATATCTCAAAACTCCTTTGCCAGCTTTCCAATGATCAAGACCAGGGTTCCTTTGATATCTGTCAAGCATTCCTATTACAAAGGCAATATCAGGTCTAGTGTAGACCTGTGCATACATAAAGCTCCCAACAAGTGAAACATATGGAATGCCTTTTATTTGCTCTTATTCCAATGCATTTGTGGGCATTGATTCAACGAAAATTTTTCACCTTTAATCATAGGTGCTGCTATAGGTGAACAGTTTTTCATTTCGTATCTTTCCAATATTCTTTCAATGTAGGCTCTTTGAGATAGTCCAAGCAACCGCTGAGATCTATCTCTGTGAATCTCTATGTCATTTCATTTCAAAATTTTGGATAAGAAACTATTTCGTCTCAAGAAACAACCCCAAATCATTACTAGCAAGTAAAATGTCATCCACATATAAGACTAAAAAAATATATTTACTCCCACTTATCTTAAGGTATATACATTGATCAATGATGTTCTCCGTAAATCTGAATGAAGAAACAACATTATGAAATTTAATATACCATTGGCGAAAAGCTTGTTTTAGTCCATAAATAAATTTATTCAACTTGCAAACAAGGTGACTTTCATTCTTATCACTAAATCCTTCAGGATGATGCTTGTATACCTCTTCTTCAAGATCTCCTTTCAAGAAAGTTGTTTTCACATTCATTTGATGTAACTCTAAATCAAAATGAGTTACCAATGCCATGATTATTCTAATGAATCTTTCTTTGACATAGGAGAGAAGATTTCATGGTAATCGATACCTTCTTTTTGAGTGAAACCCTTAGTTACAAGTCTAGCTTTATATCGCTCAACATTATCAGATGAGTCTCTTTTGATTTTATAAACCCATTTAGATCATATAGTAAAGATTACTCTTGGTAATTCAATGAGATTCCAGATTTTATTTTTAGCCATAGATTCTACCTCTTCTTTCATGGCGTTATACCAAAGTGTGGAGTTTTCTCCACTCGTGAAAATGAACATGGATCATCTTTTAGTCCAATATCATAATCAGACTCTTGAAGATATACAACATATTCACTAGATATTGTTGATCTATGAACTCTTGAGGATCTTCTTACTTTCACTGGTTCAGATGATCTTTCAACAATGGATTCAGGCAAAGCGGGTTGTTCTTCATATGGCTCATCAAGTGGTGGTGGCTATTTATTTTGAAGTAATTATTAATAAATAAATATTTTGAAGTTGTTTTGTTAGCTGACGGGTATGTTTAAGCTAAAAAACATAATAACGATAGTGTTTTTAATTTGAATTAAAAACGGAACAAAAGGTAAAACTAATCCATTTTGAATAATTTAAAAGCGAAGATTTTACCCTTTTTCTTAATAAACAACCTCTCCTTTCGTATTTGTTTGACCCTTTTTCCTAATTAATTATTATATACTTATATTATTAGAAACGAAGTTTCAAATCTTCGATTATCTCGCATTTGTTTGAAGAATTATATAGCTTGTTAAATCTTTTCTTTTCATAAGAGCTTTTCATTGAGGTTGCCCCATTCTCAGGTGCGGAGCTAGCTTGTTCTAAGGATTCGTCTGTACTTTCGTCAGCTGAAAATTACGCTATTTATATATACTTAAAATTATTTTATATATATATATATTGCGCTATTTATATATATTTAAAATTAATTGGAGATGTGTGTATGTATGTATGTATGTATATATATATGTGTATATATATATAATTAATTAATTTGTGTGTTAATTTTTTTATATTTTGAAACTTTTAGCGAAAATTTTAGTTCAGCCTAGTGTTTAGAAAGGAGACAGAAAGGTGCTTGGTCTTATCTTGTGATTGACCTCTTAATGTTTATTGAGCAAATTCAGCTCCAATAAAATCACTTGATAGATGGAAATACTTACTCTGATTCAACCAATTAGTGAATTTTAACTTAATAGTGAGTATCACATAGCAAAATTTGGAGAAACTATTTGTACGCAAATCTTATTCTTACCTTAATTATTACGGATGGAAAGTGGAACTAACTATACTTATTTTTATTTTTTGGGGTCCAATTTCCAAGTGAATTTAACTTGATCTATTGTGTCTAGCCTTTGTGTTTTTTCTATTTTTACCAACCACAACATATAATTGTTAAAACTTACACGCACCCGGTGTATACGTCAAATCAATACATGCATGATATGTGTTTGAATTTAGAGTTTATGTTACTTAATCATGATTAATTATCAAGTATTTTACTTAATTTAATCACTTAATCATGATAAAAAACATTAGTTTGATGTATATATCGGGTGCGTGTAAATTTTTACCATATAAAAATGCATGTGGAATCAATACGTAGAATTTTAGCAAGCTCAAAAATCCAAGTGTACGTTGTTAACGAGCACTACAACTGTGAGATGAGATGGGTGAAATTTTGATTTTTTTATTTTTTTTTTCAGTTTTGCTTATTTTTTTGAGTTTCATTAATCATGTAAGTTCGAAATATATAAAAGACCATATTGTAATTAGTGATGAAATCAGATATTTCATTAAAAGAAATTAATTTTTATAAAAGTAAACTATACCAAACTCGTTATCTAAATCAAATGAATTCAACCCTTATATTTATAAGTATAAATCCCTATAGGCTTAGCAATATTTGTGTATCTTCTTTTTCTAGTTATTTATATGTGATTGTATGCTAGTTAACTCACAATTTAATCGCAATATATTTGTAGTATGCCGTTTGACATGTCTTACCTACAACCTGAGACTGAGAGGTAGACATTTTCATTTTTCAATGAAATTTTCCTGTTGAGGATTAGCTGATTATTATAAAGTCCAAATAAGTATTCATATAATTCCAACAAAAAGGTCATTATCTTATTGCATGGGATGGGAGTTATTATAGTATTGGACTTTTCCCAAAACTTGGAGACTGATATTTTGGACTTCTATTCCAAAGTTTGACATCCTTTGTTTAATGTTTTTGCTTAATTTTTGTTCTTACTTTTCATTTGATGAAAATTTGTTGGACAAAGTACTTTAACTATGACCTAATAATTTCGCAAGAATTTTTCTTATTAGGGATAAGTTGTATAATATTTAATTCGTAAGAGATAAGTTTAGAGAACTTTTTGCCTTGTCAGACATAAGTTCGTAAGAATAAGTTATCTCTCATAAGTGATAAGACATAACTTTGTGAATTCATAAACTAAATTTATGCAATTTTTTCTTGTATTTCTATTACTTCTTTTCCTAGACTGCTTTGGACTATCTTTCTCCTGCATTTAGCTCGTAGTTTCACTCTTGCTTTTGCCTTATCTTCTATTATATTAGTAAAGGGCGAAAAGGGGGGGGAGGCGTGCGCAATAGTTATCTTACTTTCTCTTGATTGCTTCATTGCCTATAATTTGAGAGATAAGAGGAAAGCCCTCTCTTAAATCCGAAGATGTAACACAAATAATGACTCTCTTCGCCGGGATGTCAGTGAGCCGAGGGTCTATCGGAAACTATTTCTCTGTCACTAATATATAAGTTAGGTCTGCGTATACTCCACCCTTTCCGAATTTCATTTTTTGGGATTATATTGGATAATGATTGCTGTTAATTGTTAAAAATGCTTAAGAATAAATATTAAAGATCACAAATTTAGAGAAGAAAAAAAGATTAAAAATCAACTCAAAATAAGACATATTCATGCTCATGGTCACTTTTTTTTTTTCACCGTTCATAATAACAAACGAAAAAGCTAAGCCACGTTATTCCCATTGATGTGAAAAGTGTTGTATAAACCAAATCATTGCATTTAATTTGTCTCATATATTCAATTGAGTGGTTTTGGTATGTTTCATATGCTTTAAATTTAAATAAATATCTCTCTGCAATTTAAAAGTTTTTAGGTTAGGTATGAAATATCACTATAGCTTTTAAGTTTTGGTAACCGAAAAGTGTACATCTTGTGTGTGGATATAAGATAGTACGAATTCAAAAATATCTGCACCTAATGTTGTAATAAAAAATTATCCGCGCAGTATATTTACATTAAATTAATAGATGCATGATATGCGTCTAGCATAACTATTACTTAACTATGGTCAATTAGTTTATACTTTCACTTCATGAAATCACCTTAGTGTTAAAACCACACGATATATAAGATATTCGGTTAAAATTTATCCATTCTAAACTAATGATTTCGATATATATTTCTGTCATCTCATATATATTTACCAAGTAATCATGGTTAAGTGATATATATATAGTTAAGGTGTGTAATAGGTCACTTATATAGTTTAGGTGTGGATTCGACTTTTTGACTATAGTTTGGGGTGGTTCCCTTAATGTTTTTAGCCGTTTACTTTTGTTATTTAATAGGCTGGACGCGCCTAAAATAAGTGTAACACACGCGCCTTAGAATGGGGGTCGCGGGGAGGTAATAATATCACTTTTATATAGTTAAGGTGTGTAATAGGTCACTTATATAATTTAGTGTGGCTTAGACTTTTCTTGTATAGTATGGGGTGGAAATGATATATATATATATATATATATATACTAGTTTAGGTGTACGCACATTGCGCGTGTACCTTTAATGAGTTCAGACATTACATTAAATAGGATATTTGTTTAAATCACTTTTCTAAGGGCCTTCACACTTTTAATAGATTATAAATTATATATTATAGATATAGATATATAGATTATATATTATAGATATATATTATATATATATATATATATATATATATATATATATATATATATATTCTTATTTTGATTTCTAGTTGCTAAAGTTAAATTATTTAATTTGATGCAAACGCCAATTTTTATCTTATACCTCATAAGTTAATGCATACTACACCACTATGGAAGTGGAACATTATAACTGCAAGCCACATTTTCCATGGGGAGAATTAGTCTTAATATTAAGGGAACACCATAAATCAGACAGTTTCAAGTTTAATTACAGAAAAAGTTTAATTACAGAAAATTTCGATATTTTGTATAATTACTAAGAATCCTAATTTTGGGTCTATCGAGATACATAATTATCTCCCAGTATATCTAACAAAGATACATTTTTTTCTTTCTAAAGATACATAATTAGCTCCCGATATATTTTTTTTGATTTTGGGTTTGCTGAGATACATAATTAGCTCCTGATACATTCAACGAAGATGCATAATTAGTTGAGATTTTTATAATTAAATTATAAGGGTGAAAATTTGTATGAATATGATAAATTAAGGTGTATGTATATGTTATTTTTCCTAATATCAACTTCTTTATTGCATGGCTTATTTTTTCTGACCAAGCTCCTTTTGAGATGGGCCAACAGAGTATATTGATGAAGTCCACTAAGGATGAGTTTGGCTAAATTCATAAATAGCATACTTAAGTCCGAGACAAGCAGACCAACAATTGAGCCCTTTTTTTAACCTACAGTGACAAGGGAAGGCGAGTGTCTATCGGGAACAATCTGTATACCTTCATAAGGTAAGGGTAAGGTTTGCATACACACTACCTTCCCCAGATCCCATTTGCGGGACTACACTAGTATTTTGTTGTTGCTATTGGCAATCCACAGCCAATTATTTAAAGGAACCCTCCTGATGAAATCAAACTTAAAAGTAGCTAGCAAAACAAAAAAGAAAGCACAAGAACAGTAGCAAAACCAGTAAAAGTAAATGAGTCAGGAACAAGAGACTTATTTCACCCTCAAAAACAATCAAATGTGACTCAAATTTTCCAAAGCTGGCATTCTTTCCAGCAACAATCAGTAACGAAAGTTCAAGAATAAAATGCTGCATCTCTGCTTCGTTAGTTGTTCATCGGCTGAGATGACAGAAGCGCAATAAAAATAAATCATGGAAAAATCCCCTCTCGTTCACTTCCTCCCTGGAGATTGCCTTTTTGAACCATCTTTTCCGCTCCTATGATTAGGGTAACGCACCAACTAATATGATCCGAACATTTAGAATACTACCTCTTATTTTTTTTTTTGCACAAGAAGATGATTAGGGAAACTCAAAGTCTTCAAGCTGACTGAAGAAGATTGATCACTGCTCTCTTCTCGGGCATGCTTGGAATGGCTCCCTTCACTTGAACACATAGCGAGGCTGCTGCAGCTGTAAATGCAGAAGCCTTTGTTAGATAGGTAACTACAACGACGACATACCCAGTATATGATCCCAACGATTGGAGTCTGGGGAGGGTGTACGCAGACCTTACCCCTACCTTTGTGGGATAGAGAGGTTGTTTCCGTTAGAACCTCAGGTCAATAAAAACGTTATACAAAACAGGTTTGAAGAAAAAACAAGAGTATAAGAAGCTGAAACAAAAATTGGAAGAAAGCACCAGCATGCCTACCGGCAAATCTCAAACATTCCTCTTTAGATTTGTCCTCCATGAGGGCCACTGCAAAAGCAGTTGTAAAAGTGTCACCAGCTCCTGTTGTATCAACAACTTTCGCAGTTTTAATAATGGGTTGCCGCAAGGGTTCCACTCCTTTGGTGAAAAGAGCAGATCCATTGGCCCCAAGCTTAACAAGGACTTGGTTAACTCCCTAGGAAACAAAAGAGCGTGGAAACATCATTCCACAAAATCAAACTGATAATATCAGAAATATACAGATATCAATTATAACACCTTAAACATTGAGCTAACAATCAGGAAATGGAGCTAAATCTAACTAGGATTGTCCTACTAGGTCGGTGGACTAAACTGGAGCCCCACAAATAACGAAGTGCTAAGCCGTCATATTTACAAGTAGAAGCAAAGCCACTACCGGACACTTGGGACTGTAAGATTCAGACCCAGAAAACGTAACTCGAATAGTTATAGTCGAAATCAGCTGAACTGCTGCAAGAATATGTCCTGAATTTAGGATGCAAACTTTTGGAAAAATGAATAAAGGGGTATGTGAAAACAGACCAGAGCATAGCACTGCTCCACCGCTTTGCTGATTTGTTCGAAACTTCCTGTTGGCATTTTTGTTATGCGAGCCAGCTCAGATTCATTTGGGCTGAAAATGTCAACACATCGAAGAAGCTCGGAAGGGATTGGAGAATCCACGCCACCCGCATCTAGAATAACTGGAACACCTGCGTTCCTGGCAGCCTGGAGATACCAAGACATTTAAAGAAGCATATCAGCCAAAGACTCTTGACTTCTTCATGACACAGATCGGCACACACATGCAAAAAAAAAACACATAAAGGAAAAACACACACGTACATTACTTACTTCATTCAATAAATGACGACATTTGATTAGACATGGAGATGAAGCTAGTAATTGCCTTGTGTATCATATTAGTAGTAGTGGAAGAAATATTAAAGCTATTTTTGAAAAGTCAGTTTGATAAAGAAAATACCACATTGGAGATAGAAATTTGAACAGCTAGATGAATTTGAATCCCTAAAAGTATTATATTATACATCAATGGATAGTATTTGGAATGTCCCAAAATGAAAAGAGAGTCATAGAGAATGAATGAAAGTAAGTTCTCTCCAATTTTATGTAAAAGAAGGATAACTTCCTTCTCAGGGCGCGATACTCACAGTGAACAACAGGGTAAGCTGATCTGACAGTGACCTTAACCATCCAAGTAAACATTAGAAAAGATATCCAAGGCCAATTTAATTACCACACACAAAATAAGGTAGGTGGGGAAAATGCATTATTATGATCTACCTTCTTCTTTTTTTTTGCATCACCACCTCCTTTCATGCTTAGTATACTAGCGGAAGACATCTTAGGACCCCATATTAGTAGACTAGTAACTCACTCGAGTCCCCTGTTAAAACAATAGGGTACAATACAATATAATACATTATGAAACAATACGTAACAACCAGTTAGAAGCATTTTTTTGTATAGGTCCCTTATCCCCGCTTTGTAACGACTCCTTAATGAATCGCCCCCTAATCACTCCTACTGTAAGTAACTACTGTAATGATGCTGGACTAAGCCAGCAGAATGATCCTTGTACTGCTTCACAGTTTAGTTAATACAACAACATCTCCTCAGCAAGAGAACCTTAATTTCAGCAAAAACATACAAACAATATAGTTCAAGAGAATTAGTAAAGAAATATAAATTCAACCCTTAGTTTGACAATACACAAGAATTGAATGACGCCAAAAAGCTCAAAACCTTTGCAACTTGGATGTAAACAAAATCTGGAATTTCTCTCTGGAGCAACACAATCCCTGCACTTCTCACAATCTCCAAATCCTCATATGAAAAATTTTCAGGCCAACAAGACATGTTAGCACCACCAACAATGATAATAGAATTCTTCCCATCAGACTGAAGCATCACCACAGCTTGTCCAGTTGGAGCATTACAAACAGTGGTAAGGTAATCCAAAAAAAACCCACCACTCTCTAATGCTTTAGTAACCAATTTCCCATGAGCATCTTCACCAACTTGTCCAACAAAGAAAGTTGGATATCCCAACTTTGCACCACAAACAGCTTGATTAGCCCCTTTTCCACCAGGCAATGTTTGACCTGTTTTGGCTGAAATTGTTTCCCCCTCTTTTGGTAACCTATCAATTTCCACATAGATATCTGCACCGGCTGATCCAACTCCTACCAATGGAGTCTTTGATTCTTTCAAGATTGGTTGATTTGGGTTCTCTGATGCGAAACACGAGATGGGCTTCACTTTTCTTGAAAAATTATTGTTGTTTTTGCCATTAAAGTGAACTTGGTGACTGTAAAAATTGTAACTTTCTGAGTTTTTGAGGTTGTTTTGGGATGTTGATTGCCAATGTTTTGATTGTACTGGTGTTGTTAGACCCGTCATGTTTTCTATACTGTCCTTCTATTCTTCTTCTTCTAAATTTTGGTTTTGTTTTTTGGTCATTCTTGATTGAAGTTATTGGTGGAGAGAGATGGAACATGTGACAACAATATTTTACTGTGGATTTTGAAACTTGTGGTCTAAAATAATCCTTAGATATCTGTGTGGTTGTAAATCATTTCATCAAGGATAATAAGAAAATTTTAAAGTTAAACTATTTCTAATTCGAGTACAATACCATAAATACAACACTATACATTATGACACAATACAATAGAATACAATACCATACATTATGACACAATACCTAACAATCATTCAATGGAGGACCCAGGATTGAGGGGTTGTGGGTGCCCGGGAAGGTTTGAGTACATACATTGACGTCCAAAGCTTTAAGGTTCTGGAAACTAAAGCACCCAGCTATCTTCTTGATTTTAAGGGTGCTTCTAGATTTTATACAGGTTCTTATATATTCTTTTGTATAACTATACCTAGTCTACATCGTATTTAAGTTACACCTAGGTCCTCGCCTGCAACCATCTAAACAGAGTGTTAGAAACATCTTTTTGTATAGCATACTTCATCCCCTCTTTTTGTAATGACTCCCTAATGGTCAACCAAGCCAGCACAATGCTCTCCTTGTACTGCTTCACAGTTTAGATAATATAATAACATCTACTCAACAGGAGATAATCCACACAATAATTGAATGAAGCCTCAGATAACAACAACAACAGCATACCCCCACAAAGTGGGGTCTGGGGAGGGTAGAGTGTACACAATCCATACCTCTACCTCAGCAGTGAAGCAGTGAGGTAGAGAGGCTGTTTCTGATAGAACCTCGCTCAAGACAAAAACAGTCATAGGAGTACAAGAAACAATACATAGTAACAAAACAATACCTAGTAACAGAACAAAACTAGCACAAAATAATACTACAATCTCCAAAGCATAGATAAATCAAAGATAAATCCAAAAAGCTCAAACCTTTGCAACTTGGATGTTAACAAAATCTGGAATTTCCCTCTGAAGCAACACAATCCCTGCACTTCTCACAATCTCCAAATCCTCACTTGACAACTTTTCAGGCCAACAAGACATATTAGCACCACCAACAATGATAATTGAATTCTGCCCATCAGACTGAAGCATCACCACAGCATGTCCAGTTGGAGCATTAGATACAGTAGTAAGGTAATCCAAACAAACCCCACCATTCCCTAATGCCTCACTAATCAATTTCCCATTAGCATCTTCACCAACTTGACCAACAAAAAAAGTTGGATATCCCAACTTTCCACCACATACAGCTTGATTAGCCCCTTTACCACCAGCCAATGTTTCACCTGCTTTGGCTGAAATTGTTTCCCCTTCTTTTGGTAATCTATCAATTTCCACATAGATATCTGCATTGGCTGATCCAACAACTACTAATGGTGGCTTTGAATCTTTCAAGATTGGTTGATTTGGATTTTCTGAAGCAAGACAAGATATGGGTTTCACTTTTCTTGAAAAATTATTGCTATTTTTTCCATTAAATTGAACTTGAGGTGTGTAAAGATTGAAACTTTCCGAGTTTTTGAGGTTGTTTTGAAATGTTGGGTGCCAATGTATTTGTTGCAATGGTGTTGTTAGACCTCTCATGTTGTCTTCTACACTGTCCCTATTTTCTTGTTCTTGAAAATTTTGATTTTGTTTTTGAGTCATTCTCGTTTGAGTTTATTGATGGAGATGGGCAGATGGCACATGTGTGACAAACATATTAGTACAATTTCATTGTGGATTTTGATGAACTCACGCTAAGTTAACATGCGTGGATGACACTGTCTGTATTAATTGGCTAACTGTTACACGTTGGCTCCAGGTAAGTGCAGATATTAAGGACACTACTATAAGACTTATCCAGTTGTGACTGTGGTTTGATATACGAGATAAGGAGTTGTTTGAAAATTAAAAGTTTAAAATAAGTGCTTATAAATTAACTAAATAAGTATTTGAATAAAAATATTAAAATTGAAAAAAAATTATTGATGTATTTGATAAAAAAGTGATGTTAAGTACTTTTTTGTCGTTAAAATGACTTGAATATCTTTAAAATTATTAACACCATAACTAAGGTGAATTATTTATAATTTTTAATTTTAAAATAAAAATTTTGAATAATTATCTTGATGTAATGATAAATTCGATAAAAATAAAGAGGATAAAGAGGAAATTGGAGAAAAGAGATAAAGTGAAGCAGCAAAGAGAAAAAAAATATAATTAAGGGCTACAAGTTTAAGATATTATTGAAATTGGAGGAAAATATAAGAGATAAAAAGGTAAATATTTTGGTTAAACTTTAAAAAAAAAATAATCTAAAAAGCAAAAAAACTAGGGGTGGCTCTCACTTTTTTATTCTTTTAATCAATTTTTAACTTTTTCTTAAGTATTTTTTAATTTTACCAAACACCATAAAAACTAAAAAGAGATTAAAAGCTGATTTGATCAGATTTTAATCTTATTCAAACGGGCTCAATGTAGGATATCTTAATATTACTAGAAGTGCGAGGCCCGTGTCAGCACGTGCCCAACAGTAGAATATGTGCATTGCAATTTTTAAATTTTAGGATTTATCTTAGAGTAAAAAGTTTAAGCAGTAGAACATTTTTATTAGTATGATTAAGTTGAGGGGATCACAATTGAAACCCTTTTTTAACCTTCTTATTCAAACGGGCTCAATGTAGGATATCTTAATATTAAGTTTGAAATAAGATTTATATTGTATTTGCTAAAACTTATAGATTTGTCTTGGGATAAAATTATATTGTCCGATAAAGTCTATATAATTTTACCTTAGGAGTATTCGTGAAACATTTTACTTTATTTTAAAATAAAATTATGCCAATTTTTGGCAGATTGGGATTATTTTATTTCATCTACCGGCTTTTAAAAAGATATAACTTTGAATGGATGGAGGAAAATTGCATTTGTTATGATATATATTAATTATAGTGAATGTCTATCAAGATCTATTTGATGTCTATCAAGATCTATTTGATGTCTATCAGAATTTGATGTATTTGTCTTTTAGTGTGAAATTAGGGGCAAATTCCCCTATAAATAGAAGAGTTTCCTTCATTGTAAATCATCCCTCAAGAGAAGAAAGAAGAATCACTCTCTCTGTTCTCTTTATTCTTGTTCTTTATCCGTCTCAAATTTGAAGGCTAAGGCTAAGGTATTTTTATTTTTTTTTATTTTTTTTTATGGCTAACAATCTTACGAAATGTGAGTTCGTTGCCCTTCAAAGTTCGGGCAATAATGATATTTCATGGGTGTTGGATGCTGAAATTCACCTAGATGTTATGGGTCTTGGAGATGCCATAAAGAATGAAAATACAACATCTAGTCAAAATCGTGCTAAGACTATGATTTTCTTGAGTTGTCATCTTAATGAAGTTCTGAAAATTGAGTATCTTACTACTAAGGATCCACTCGTATTGTGGAATAACCTAAAAGAAAGGTTTGACCACTTAAAGATGGCCATCCTCCCGAAAGTACGCTATGAGTGAATGCATCTAAGATTTCAAGACTACAAGTCTGTTTATGAATACAATTCTGCTATGTTCAAAATTTCTTCTCAATTGAAACTATGTGGAGAGACGGTCAATGATGACGATATAATGAAAAAGATACTCTCTACTTTTCATGCCTCGAATGTGCTATTACAACAGCAATATCGAGAAAAAAGTTTCAAGAAGTATACTGAATTGAGTTCTCATCTTCTCGTGGCTGAACAAAATAATGATTTATTGATGAAAAATCACGAGAACCGACCAACTGGATTTGCACCATTCCTTGAGGTGAATGATATGCACGCTCACTATGCTAGGCGTGAAAAGGGTCACGGCCCGGATCGTGGAATTGGTCGTGGTCGTAGTCATGGTCATGATGACCAAGAAAGAAACCTTGTTCCGAGTGTTAATCATTCATCTAACAAAAAGAAAAAAGATGAGAAACGTGAAACAATTACTTGTTTCCGATGTGGTGGAAAAGGACACTATTCACGTGACTGTCGTGCTCTCAAGCACTTAGTGGACCTTTATCAAGCATCACTAAAGAAGAAAGAGAGAAATCCCGAGGCTAACTTTCTCTCTGAAAATAATGTTGACATCACATGCTTGGATGTAGCTGACTTTTACGAGTACCCTAAAGGAAAGATTGATCACTTGATTAGTGATGGTTCTGTAAACATGGAAGAATGAATGCTTTTAATATTTTTTTGGTTGATAAGAGTTAGAGAATAAAAATCACGTAAAAGTAGTTGTTTGCATGAGTATTGTTTTTTAATTCGTATTGATTAGTTTAATTATATTATTGTAATTTATTATTGAAGTGAATGGAATTTCAATTTCGTCATTCTTAAATAAAAAAAAGGAAAAAGACGACGACTATACATGCAACTTGCACGAACTTTTGTTGTGTTCATTATTGCATATTAATATTTTGCATGTTAATATTAATATTAGTTTTGCATGTTAATATTTTTAATATAATATTCACATATACTTATTCATATGTGTTCAGAAAATATAATATAATAATATTATATTTGAATATTAACGTACTGGATAAAATATAATATAACAATATTATATTATTATTGTATATATTGAATGATACTGTTACGTACTATTAATTATAAATAATATATTACGTATTAGATTCCTTATCAAATATTATATTGTTTCAATAGTTTTTTGACATATTTTTTTTAATTGCTTAGTAATGTTGGATTAATAATTTTTTATAGTATAAGATTTCACTTTGTATAAAAATTTAATATATATCTTATTTGGTGAATGTCATTTTACTTGAAGATATGGATAATTTTCAAAGTAAGCTGTCAAATTGTGATGATATATGTTTGATTAATTTTGGCACTACACATACGATATTCAAAGACGAGAAATATTTCTCTCATCTAAACATGGGCAAGATTAATGTCACAACAATTTCTGGTAGTGCTAATTTGATTGAAGGCTTTGGAAAAGCCATTATAATATTGCTCAAGGGAACTAAACTCATCATAAATAATGTCATGTTTTCTCCTAAGTCTCGGAGAAACTTGATGAGTTTTAAAGATATCCGTCAAAATGGTTATCATATCAAGACAATTGATGAGATGAATCTTGAATATCTTGATATCACTAAGAATGTCTTTGGGCAGACATGTGTTATTGAAAAGTTCCCTGCTTTATCTTCTGGCTTGTATTGGACAAAGATTTGTGCAATTGAGGCACATTTTATAGTAAACCGGAAGTTTACTGATTTCAATACTTTCGTACTTTGACATGATTGCCTGGGACATTCGAGATCAATAATGATAAGACGAATCATAAAAAATTCAAATAGGCATTCATTAAAGAACTTGATGGTTCTTTCGAATGGTGCGTTTTCATGCAATGCTTGTTATCAAGACAAGCTGATTGTGAGGCCATCACCAATGAAAGTTAGGATTGAGTCCCCCGCGTTCTTGAAACGCATACATGGGGATATTTGTGGACCCATTCACCCACCTACTGGGTCATTTAGATACTTTATGGTCCTAATAGATGTTTCATCTAGATGGTGTCATGTGTGCCTTTTGTCATCTCGCAACTTAGCATTTGCAAAATTATTGGCACAAATAATACGATTACGGGCACAATTTTCTAATAATCAAATTAAGTCTATTCGCCTTGATAATGCTGCAGAATTTTCATCGGAAACATTCAATGACTATTGCTTATCGATTGGGATAAGAATGGAACATCATGTACCCTATATTCACACTCAAAATAGCCTTACTGATTCATTAATTAAACGTCTGCAGTTGATAGCAAGACCATTGTTTATGAAAACTAAGTTGCCCACTTATGTTTGGGGTCATGCAATTTTGCATGCTCAACACTTGTTCGTCTTAGACCGACAAATTATTATAAATTTTCTCCGTTGCAATTGGTTTTGGGTCAAGAGCCTAATATATCTCATTTGATAATTTTTGGGTGCGGTGTATATGTGCCTATAGCACCACCAAACCGCACCAAGATGGGCCCCCAAAGAAGATTAGGAATTTATGTTGGGTTTGAATCACCCTCAATTATTCGCTATCTTAAACCATTAACGGGAGATATGTTCACTGCTTGATTTGCAGATTGTTAGTTTGATGAGATAGTTTTTCCAAAATTAGGGGGAGAAGATAGTGACATCAAAAGAGAAATTTTGTGGAAAAATTCATCACTATCTCATCTTGATCCACATGCTTTTATTTATGAGCAAGAAGTACAAAAGATTATTCATCTGCAGAAAATTGCAAATCAAATACCGGATGTATTTACTGATTTGAAAAGGATCACCAAATCACATATTACTGCAGAGAATGTCCCAATTCAAACTGATGTCTCTAAAGGACCATCCACTAGTGTTATAGCTAATGAATCTAAAGCACGCTTGAAGCGTGGCAGACCATTAGGTTCTAAGGATTGAAATCCTAGAAAAAGAAAAACAAATGGTCAAGATGACACTACGAAAAATCCTCATATGGAAGCTCAAGATTTGAGCAATGTTGATATTGCTGAAGGAATTAATGAGCCCAAGACTCAAGAAAATGAGGAACTATTTATAAATTTCAATGATGTTGAAACTAATTTGAATCGATTTGAAATAGTATTAGATTATGTCTTTGCATACAATGTTGCAACAAAAATCATGCAAGATCGAGGGGATCTTGAACCCCGATTTTTCGCAGAATGTTGACAAAGAAATGACTGCCCAAAATGGCAAGAAATAATTCAATCTGAATTGAATTCACTAGCCAAGCGTGAAGTTTTGGACCTATAACTCAAACACCTAATGGTGTTAAGCCTGTTGGCTATAAATGGGTCTTTGTGCAAAAAAGAAATGAGAATGAAATACAAAGATATAAAGCACGTCTTATTGCACAAAGATTTTCACAACGGCCTAGTGTCAATTATGATGAGACATATTCACCAGTTATGGACGCAATAACATTGCATTATCTTATTAGTTTCACTATCCATGAGAGATTTGAAATGTATTTGATGGATGTGGTAACAACCTATCTGTATGGATCACTTGATAATGAGATATACATGAAAATTTTAGAAGGATTTAAAATGCCGAAAGCATATAGTTCAAAGCCTCGAGAAATGTATTCCATCAGATTGCAAAGATCATTGTATGATTTGAAGCAATCCAGACGCATGTGGTATAACCGTCTTAGTGAATATTTATCTAAAGAAGGTTATACGAATGATGAAATTTGTTCATGTGTTTTCATAAAGAAAATAACGTCGGAGTTTGTTATACTTGCTGTCTATGTCGATGACATAAACCTTATTGGAACGCTAATAGAGCTTCAAAATACAATTGATTACCTAAAGAAAGAATTTGAGATAAAAGATCTCGGAAAGATAAAGCTATGCCTTGGTTTGCAAATTAAGCATTTGACAAACGATATCTTTATCCATCAATCTACCTAGACAGAAAAGGTGTTGAAACGATTTTATATGGATAGAACACATCCATTAAGTACTCTGATGGTTGTTCAATCACTTGATGTGAATAAGGATCCATTCCAACCTCAAGAAAAGAATGAGGAACTCCTTGGTCCTGAAATACCATATTTTAGTGCAATTGGTGCACTAATGTATCTTGCAAATACTACAAGGCTTGATATTGCCTTTTCAGTAAATTTGCTAGCAAGGTATAGTTCTGCTCCTGCTATGAGACATTGGAATGGGATCAAACACATATTACGGTATCTAAAGGAGACTACCGACATGAGCTTATTTTATTCTAAAGATTGTAGTTTAGATCATGTTGGTTATGCTGATGCTGGATACTTATCTGAACCGCATAAAGCTCGGTCTCAAACAGACTATGTATTCATATGTGGGGGTACTCTCATATCTTGGAAATCAACAAAGCAGTCTATCGTAGCCACTTCATCGAATCATATTGAGATTATAGCTATTCATGAAACAAGCGAGAGTGTGTGTGGTTGGGGTCCATAACACATCCCATTCCAGAAAAATGTGGCTTGAAATATGACAAAGTACCCACAATTTTATATGAAGATAATGCAGCATGCATAGCATAATTAAAAGGTGGATTCATAAAAGGAGATAGAACGAAACACATTTCGCCAAAGCTCTTCTATACACATGAGCTCTAAAAGTATGGTGATATTGATGTACAACAAATTCATTCAAGTGACAATGTGGCTGATTTATTCACCAAGTCTCTTCCAACTGAAACTTTCAAGAAGATGGTGTACAAGATCGGAATGCAAAGATTCAAGGATATTCTTATTAGGGGAGTTAATACGCGCTGTACTTTTTTTTCCTTACGAGGTTTTATCCCACTGGGTTTTCCTTGTAAGGTTTTTAAGGAGGCAACCTATATGTGTATTGTTAGACATTCAAGGGGAGTGTTATGATATATATCAATTATAGTGAATGTCTATCAAGATCTATTTGATGTTTATCAGGATTTGATGTATTTGTCTTTTAGTGTGAAACTAGGGGCAAATTCCCCCTATAAATAGAAGGGTTTCTTTTATAGTAAATCATCCCTCAAGAGAATAAAAATCACTCTCTCTATTCTCTTTACTCTTCTTCTTGTTCTTTATTATTTTATAACAACATTAAAATTTGTTTTAGACAAATGGCTGATAAGTGGCTACTTTTTCAAATGTTTAAACTCAACAAATGGTTGTACCATAGAACCTTGGGAACTTAAGGCCCAGTTATGTAGTAAAAAGTTTTCGGCCCAGTCCATGTAATACTTAGGCCTCGTTTACCCATGAAAATATTACTTTCTCCATCCCATTTTATGTGTCATCATTTCTTTTTTTTAATCCATTCCAAAAAGAATGTCATCTTTCCTTATTTGATAACAATTTAAAGACACAATTTCACTTTTACCCTTATTGATCTCACTTAATTAAAAAAGATAGAAGCATATTTTTTGATAAAGAATAATTTGGTAAACATTACTGAGTCTTTCCTTATTTCTTAAACTACGTGTCCGATTAAATTGCGACACATAAAATAAAACGGAGGAAGTAATCTTTTGAATTAGAGTTAGGGTTGATAATGTGTTTAATCATAAATATAAATTAGAGTTGTTTTTAAATTTTGTGAGAGAAATAAAAGGAAAAAAAATAAAAATAAACTTATTTTGTTATAAAAGAAGAAAGAATAAAAAAAAAAGAGTAGAGAGAATAGAGAGAGTAATTCTTATGTCTTCTCTTAAGGGATGAGAGATCATAAAATTGTCAATACAATGAACAAAACCCCTTTATTTATAAGAAAAATTTACTCCTAGTCTGAGTAAAAGACAGATGCTTCAAATCCTAATAGATATCAAAGTAGATCTTGATAGACATTCTATCACGACCCGAACCGAGGCCCTGGCCGTGACGAACATTCCCGAACCCGAAGGCCCAGAACGCCCTCTGTCTATCTGGTAATCATGCACATAATTCATATGATCAAAGTAATATGAAATAGACAAAATAATACGGAAACATGGTCAACAATTTAAAACAGTTAAAGGCCTAGAAACATGCCCAACAATATTTAATAAACATCTACAACAGTCTGCGAAATCTCTACTGACATACTCTCTGAATAACTGGGACAAGGCCCCCAGCAGACCAAAAACCATACTGAAATAAATACCTAAATGACTAGGCCTTTCGACGCAAAGAAGGCTCACCAACTGAACTCTAAGACAACCCTGTCTGTAGACTCTACTGAGGATCTGGACCCCTAGACTGCGCCTCAGTACTTGGGAGGAAGGGAGTCAGCACAATTGTACTGGCCTGCGAAGCAATCCAAAATAGAGTAATTGAACACACACACACATATATATATAATACGTGAGAGCAAATTTTCATCAAACATTATGCATAAAACAGTTTCTAAAAAACACATGGACACCTTCTGAAAACATGTAACCTGTCTGTAAATCTCAAACTCTAATCTGTGTATTACTTCTGAGTTAGGTGGTATCCCCTACAAGTCTAATATTCCACGGGCGATATGGAATCTGCCATTGACTCGGTAGGAAAGCCTCCAACCCGAGTATGCCGCAAGGGTTGGAGTTCCTGAATCTGATACGCCACACGACACTTAAGTCAGCGTATAATAATATACCCGGGTCGGCAAACCACAGTTTTAGGCAATGAGTTACTTGAACTCAAGCCCTCTTCAGGGAACCACCTAACATCTATGTATGCCCATTTTTAACCTTTTCTGTACATGCAACATTCTGAATGTCTAAAATCATGATAGTCTGAAATGTCTATTAGTCAGAGTCTGATATGGCATTGGTCTAAATTGGTATCGTCATACCGAGACTTGCAAGTCATATTTCTGAGCCATAATACATTAAGCTAAATCTTTCATTTAAAGCATAATTTAGACCACCAAAAACATGCAACTGATATAGAAGATTTCGTGTTTAGAAACTCAAGTCAAAATCATGCAAAAACTTCATTAACATATGGTGGTCTAGTGCCTTTAGTAAATCCATGCACTCTTTCATTACATGCATTATGAACATTAAACATTCATGCTAGATTCCCTCTTTAGTGATTTAAAACCACCTTTAAATCATAACAAGAGTTCAATCATTTCATATAGTGTTTTTTAGGGATGCATTGCAAAACAACTCATATGCTATGAGAAATCTGAAAAATTCACTAAAGAGGAAATTTACTGAAAATTATGCTCTTAACAAGAATTCATTCTTAAATACATGGTTTCATACATTCATATTCTCAAATCATTTTGGGGAAGGTCAAAAGACCAAAACAATGATGTTAAAACATTTAATACATGAATATATACATAGTTTCAAAACCCCATTCTAAAACATGATTTTTCTATGCCCATGAGAATTTAGGAAAACCCTGCGCACCTCTATTTCGGAAAATAATGGGTGCTTCTTGAAGCCTGTGGATTGGGGATTTCGAATCTCTAATCAATTTTGAAAACCCACGGTTAAATCTTGATTTATTTGGGTTTTAAGTTTGAAACCCTTGGGAGTGTTCTTGAGAATTTTTAGATGAATGTGGATGTATTTTGGAGAATTGGAAACTTAATTTTGTGTTTATGGCTGGATAAGGGTGGGAAAAGGACCATTTTGCCCCCAAAACGGAGTGTTTAAGTCACTTGAAACCATAAGATATGCGCCGCATATGATATCGCATATATTTACATAGGCGCCGCATATGATATCGCCTATATTTACATAGGCACCGCATATGATGTTGCCTATATTTACATAGGCGCCGCATATGATATCACCTATATTTACATAGGCGCCGCATATGCTATCACATATGCTTTCCAGTGGCCATGTGCGATTGGTTAGGTGACGCATACTATTTTGAAAGGCCATAACTTCTTGCTCGGGTGTCGGATTTTAGAAAAATTGGTATCGTTGGAAAGTTAACTCGAAGACCTATCATTTGACACATAGTAGGCTCTCTAATTAGACATATACAGAGAGTTATGGTTGATGGAAGCTGACACTAATTACAACGTCCACTAAAACTTAATTGATCGAAATAGTTTCAACTCGTCCTTGAGTTGAAGGACCTCTATGGTCTAAATTCATGCTCAAATGGATTCACATACTACATAAACATGCCAAATTGGCATAGGATTTAAGGCTCTGGGATTATCAATGCATCCGAATCATCCGTTTTTATTCTAGCCCGAAATGTGGGATGTTACATTATCTCCCCCTTGGTATCATTCGTCCTCAAATGATGGATAGAATGTCAAAGTCTTAAGGGTATGGGATAACGCGGACATGATATGTTCCTTAAGAAAAAATACACTAATCGAAAACATGACTATAAGATTGGAACTACTGATGTTTTAAATGCTTATGCCGGACATGCATAGCCGAGGCATGGAACACACGAATAAAGCTACTCATAGGCTGAATTCTCATAATGAATCATGCATATCTGATGCATGGATCTGTGACCGAGTTGTTCTCATGAATGCAAGACTGAATACACTGATAAGCTGAACTTTTCTATTGATCATGCATTTCTAATGCATACATATCTGACTGAACTGACGTATGAACGTATGGCTATATACACAATAGTAACTGATGTGAAGCTTGTAATAAGAATCTATGCATGCAACTGAATGGGGTATCTCCCCCTTTGTACCCTATGTCCCTCTATGAATGCTCAATTCACTAAGATACTCGAAAAACTAAGGCGATGCACAGGGCACCTATGAATTGAATCATAACT
>NC_061117.1:218426388-218478028 GCF_002878395.1 Capsicum annuum | reverse complement strand
ATTTTATCCCATTTTGATGTCTCATAGTAGGAGCAGAAATATACCTTGCTAACAAATTGACTGAAAATGCTATAGGCCTTGTAATATTTGCAAGGTACATGAGTGCATCAATGACACTAAGATATGGTACTTCATAACCAATCCAATTCGATATATTTTGAATTTCAGCAAATAATCTATTGCTTTGAAAACTCTCCAAGAGTTCCAATAATGTTCAAGCAATAAGCTTATACATTATAAGGATTATAAATAAGTTTTCCAGAAACTTTTATATGCTTCAAGCAGTTTGAATCCTTAAAAGTTTTCACATAAGTTTTGTCAAGTGACAATATTCAACACTTCATGAGTGACATCTTCAAATATCTGGACTGCAAATCAAATAAGTTTTATACTTACCAAGATACATCCTTTCATGTCACTTGATAAATGTTTCTGCGTCAGCATGCTTAAATAAACGTAGAATTCAGATCCTCGTAATCTTTCACAATATTGTGCCAATATTGTGTCGAAGATATTGATGATATATCATTTCGTATCGGTTCACAATGCGACATAACATTTTGAGATCTCATCACTTTATTATTTTCAGGTACATGAACCTCTCATAAGGTTTCATGAAGTGTTATGTCGTAGGCTCTCAAGAGCTTATTGTCTTCTTATTATGATTGTTTGCTCCTTATTTTTCAAGGACTATTTCATTTGGAACCGATCAGTCTACCACGCTTCACGCATGCATAGACTTTGTCCTTTAGGAACACAAAACAAGAGCACTTGCGCTTAATATGAGATGCTTTCAGCATTTGACTTGAATTATCTTTTGAATGAGGATATGCTGATAATTCCTAACATATTTCATAACGCTTATAATCTCCCCCTTATGTTAGGAAAACTAACATACATCCTCTACTTCTTTGAGGAATCCATCATTGTGCATTATAGTATATTTATTAATCGTATACCGCACATCAAAATTACTAGATGGAATAATTGGTTCCCGATCTTGAACCAATTGAGAGGGAAGGAATAATCATAATATATTAGTCTAATGCATACAAGTGTTATTATATGCAACATATCATATTTCAGACCAACACATGAAGCTTTGTTCTCATTAGCGATGGTTTAGCTATTTATCAAAGGCATTCAATGTCAAACCATCATCATCAAGATAATTTTCTTGATTGCACAATCTGAAAATTATGCTCAATTTATATTGAACAAGTAACTTTATGAATGTCAAACGCAAGTTGACCATGAATGTACATGTGATCATCTTATTGATGCATCTTTTCAACATATCACATGATAGGTGAACGAGCCCTTATTCACCTTTTATTCTTTTTAGATTTTGAAGGGATACAATCCCAATATTAGTTGGTCCAATCAACTTATTATGAGAACAAACGATATAAACAATTCTTGAAGAATCTTCTAGATCTTCAATACATGAACATCTTCGAGATGTCACAATCGTTCATATCAATTTATGAACTTTTATTCTAGTAAACTTCAAGTTTATCATGACATGTACTTTTTCTTTAGTAAATTTCAGATTTAATATTACATGAATAAATTTCAGATTTACTATTTCAGAAGTAGATTTTAAAATTATTCAACCTCTTTGGGAGGTGAGCTATGATACAATCACAATCAAGTGCATGTTTGCATTAATAAGTTTCTCGTTCCCCAGGAATGGAATATAATCGTGCCTTAAGCCTATCAAATTATGATAGCTTATAACCTCTTTCAAGATTTTGCTACTTCAGAAGCAAATCGAGGCATATATATGATGTAGGGAACTTCTCTAGTATATCTTATAATCATATAAGCGTGTGAAAATATCATCACTTTTGATGATCATTATCATATTATCCCTCCACGCGTATATTCGTGCATTTAATCACTTGTCTTCTTTCAGACATATTATGCACTGCTACCAAATATACCTCAAGAATGAAGTAAGTTGTCATATTTCAGACTTATCATATATTGCTACCACATTCACTTCATGGAATAGAGCATATTCAATGGGACGAATTTCATGACTTTTCATTAAACACCCATTATTTTGTCTTAGCCATCATAATATCATCAATATGGTGTATTGAGATTCAAACTCAACATTTTATCCGTATAAATGCGTCTTAGGCATGAATCGATGAGACTTGAACCCAACATATTATCATCCTTTTTGATAATATTATTTTTTAGGAATAAATTTAAAATATAAATGGTTCCAAACCAATTATTTTTTCTCAAATCCAATAATAATTATATTAATAGTAGCAAAAGAAAGATAACATAAAGAATTTCTAACCTTGAAATCCTTCAGATTTATAATCTCACCTTGTTTGTCAGAGTCTCGTGCTGATAACGTGTTATAAAAGAAGAAAGAATAAAAAAGAAGAATAGAGAGAGTAATTCTTATTTTTTCTCTTAAGGGACGAGAGATCATAAGATTGTCAATGCAATGAACAAAACCCCTCTATTTATAGGAAAAATTTACTCCTAGTCTGAGTAAAAGACGGATGCTTCAAATCCTAATAGATACTCCCTCCATTCCACAATAAGTTAATTGTTGGATTTTGGCACACATATTAAGAAAAAAAATAAAGATATAAATTTATCATGTTTTTCCATTTTTACCGTCTTCAAAAATCAAAGACACATGATACATTAGTCCCAATGCACATTTAATGGAGAGTAAATTTGAAAAAAAATTCCAACATTTACCTTGAATTGTGAATCATTCACTTATTTTGAAACACTGAAATAACTCTAACAATTCACTTATTGAAAAACGGAAGGAGTATCAAAGTAGATCTTGATAGACATTTACTATAATGCAAATACACTTCCGTATCAAAGTAGATCTTGATAAACATTTACTATAATGCAAATACACTTATAACAATTTTCACTATTTCAAGATTTCGTTAAGGTGAAAATAATTCTTATAACTAAATACTACTATTTTCATAAAATAATTTTCGAGGAAAAAGCGAAAAAATTGTGATACCAAACGCTTACCATTGGAACTTCATTAGTTAACGTGGATAGAGATGGGCCTTTATTTCGGCTAACTGAAAGAACATCACTAGTCAATAGAAGGCACATTCACCTATGCGCAAGTTCATGGTCTAAAGTTGTCCCTTACTAGTTTGATGGTCATGGTCTAAATTTAATTTTTTAGCTAGACAACTTCATTAATCAGAGGTCTCGAGTTCGAGACTTGAATATGAAAAAATTTTTGATAGGGAGCGTGCTATTCTCTGAATGGGGTCCTATACGGTGCGAATTCGAATTAGTCAAGCTCTTATGCGGATACCGAACACCAGATACTTACCAAACACCTGATGGGAAAATAAAAAAAAAATAACAACATTACCTGAAATTTCACAATTGGTGGGAGGATATAATTAAGGTTAATTTTATTTTTTACTTTGTAGAGATAAAATGGCTATTTTTGGAGGACTATACCGTAGAAGATATAAAATAGATAAATGAACATGTACTCTCATTCAAGAGCATTTTTTTCAAAAAAATAAAAAAAAATAGAGATAATGATTGATGATGTAAAAATAATTTGACATCCCAACATTAGATAGATCGTCATTGTGATCACATCACGATAACCATAGGTATTATGCAAATGTGAAGCTTTGTTAACTACTTTATTGCCATCGATTTGTTTCATGGTCACGAAGAAAAAACAGTCATTAGAAAATATGACAATTATCTAACTCACCATGTTATTGCTAAAAAAAATAAAAAAAGTTATAAATTTTAAAATGTACATAAAATAAATACCTACATTTAAAATTTTTTTTTTGCAATTTATTTAAAATAATCACACAATTTAATATTACATGAAGGGTATTTGAATGGACTTAAAAGACTAGTTAAATTAGCTTAAATTAAAATACTTTAGAAAAAGAATGGTCAACAGCTTTAACGGCTTAAGATGATGAAGCCATTATCTTTCCTTGGACTTGCGTAGCATGGGAACATCTCCTCTATGAATAGAAAATGCCAGCAATTTATTTTTTTTCATATTCAAGAATCAATTTTTCTGGTATATTGTCCATGGCTTCTTGGACCATACCAAGCTCCTCCTTTAGCTCAGCTTTGAAGTTTTCATCAAAATCCCATTTTGGATTTAACAGCAAACCGTTGTCTTCGCTAACTTTTGGAGGAACCAATAACAGAATTTCAGTATCAATTCGTGCGATGGGCTCTTCAGCTTCTTCTTCGAAACAAGATAGTGCTCAAGGTTTGTAATACTAAACAATCAGTCTTCAGTTTTTATCATATATAGCAAGTTCTTTTGAAATATAGCCTATGCAAATTTTTAGATAGGAGGTTGTGGAGGATGCAGATTAGGATAGGAGGTTGTGAGGTAGCAGTGTGTTGTCTTGTTATTATCCTTCTATACTAGTAGTGCTAGTATTGCTTCAGTAGTTAATGTTGTGTTACTAGCTGTTATTTCCTGTATTTCTGTTATTCTTTTTTGGACTGTTTCCGAGGGTCTTTGTGTACGCTCTTTGTGATGTTGTTGTTGTTGTTGTTCTACTTATGATAGATGATAGGTAGGAATGACAATGTGATGGGCCGGGTTGAAATTTTGCGGGTTAAGATTCAACCAGCATTGCCCCACCCCACTGTTAGGATTTGTCACAAAAATGTAGTCGTTTAAAGAGTTTTGTTTAGGGATGATTTTAGTTTTATGCTTTTTAATATTAGGTTTTATATGTAGGTCAATTAACCAAATCATATAGTAATATTATGGTTTTAGTACTATTTTCGTTGTTGTCTGATTTATTCTCTCATAGTTTGCAACAATTAGCTTATAGAATATCCCATTTTTCATATTTGCATGCCACTGCTTATAGAATATCCCATTTTTCATATTTTTATGGGGAAAGAATGAATATTGGTTGGTGTGGCCTAGTGGTTGAATGAAGTGGTATAGACATCACGAGTTCTCAAGTTTAATTTCCAACAGAGACAAACACTAAGTGATTTCTTTCCATCTGTTCTAGCCTTGGTGGATAAAGTTACTTGGTACTTGTTACGGGTGGGAGGTGGCAGGTGGCAGGTGGCAGGTGGCAGGTATCTCGTGGATTTAGTCGAGGTGCGCACAAGTTGAACCAGACACCAGGGTAATAAAAAAAAGAGTAGATATTGGTTGAAAAATGATTTGACACAACAACAACAACATATCCGGTGTATTCCCACAAATTGGGGTTTGGGAGGATAAAGTGCACACAGTCCATACCACTGCACAGATGAAGTAGAGAAGTTCTTTTCGACGGACAAATAACAGTATAACAAACAAAAGACATAAAAACAAACAACAAGATGGGGATAACACACCACTAGATACTAAAAGAAACAACACCCACAGAGTAATACTATAAACTAACTATTCGAAATCACAAACATCACCAAAGCACCACGAACAAGAAATTGCAAGGCACATACAAAGCACCCTTCCCTGCTAGTAAGAACTCACTTTTACCCACTAACCCTCTATTTTAATTCGCGTCCTCCACAACTTTCTATCAAAGGTCATGTCCTCCGTAAGCTGTAACTACTCCATATCATGCCCAATCACCTCTCTCCAATACATCTTCGACCTACCTCTACCCCGCTTAAAACCATCCATAGCCAGTCTCTCACACCTTCGTACTGGAGCATCCGTGCACCTCTTCATCACATGCCTGAACCATCACAACCTCACTTCCCGTATCTTGTCTTCCACCAAAGCCCACCTTCTCTTGAATAATCTCATTTCTGACCGTATCTAATCCTGGTAAGTCCACACATCCATCTCAACATCTTCACATCTGCCACCTTCAACTTTTGGATGTGGGAGTTCTTAATTGGCCAACACTCTGCTCCATAGAACATAGCTGGTCGGACTGCCACTCTGTAGAACTTATCTTTAAGCTTAGAAGGCTCTTTCTCATTACACAAGACTCCCGAGGTGAGTCTCTATTTCAACCACCTTGCACCAATATGATTAGTATGACATTCTCGTCAATCTCTCCATTCCCCTGAATCATAGACCCAAGATACTTGAAACTATCATCCCTTTCCGAATGACCTGAGAATACAACTTTACTATCAAGTCAGCCTACACCCTTTTAAGACTCTAAGGTCTATCTCCAAACCTCTAACTTATCATTAACTCCTCTCTGGGTCTCGTCAATTAATACAACATCATCAGCAAATATCATACACCAAGACACCTTCCCTTGAATATGCAGTGTCAAAACATCTATCACCAAGGTAAATAAAAAGGGGCTAAAAGTCGATCCCTAGTGCAACCCTCTTAAAACGGGAAAGTGCTTTGAATCTTCTCCTACCATCCTCATACGCGTCTTTGCTCTATCGTAGATGTCCTGAATCTACCTAGTGTATGCCACAGATACACCTCCATCCTCTAAGCACCTCCACAGAATCTCCTTGGGGACTTTGTCGTACGCCTTCTCGAGATGAACACTCTGAGTAAGTCCTTTTTCCTCTCCCTAAACTGCTCCACTAATCTCCTTACGAGGTGAATGACCTCAGTAGTTGAGCGACCTGGCATGAAACCAAACTGATTCTCGAAGATAGTCACGATCCTTCTCAACCTCAACTCTACCACCCTTTCCCAAACCTTAATAGTTTGACTCAACAACTTAATATCCTTATAGTTGTTGCACCTCTTAATGTTCCCCTTGTTCTTATATAATGAAATCATCGTACTCGATCTCCAAGCTTCGGACATCTTTACCGCCCTAAAAATGATGTTAAACAACCATATCAGCCACTCCATACCTACCCCACAAATGCTCTTCCAACAACCCATCGGTTCTCATCTGACCTAGTTGCCCTACCCCTACGCATCTTACAAATAGCACCCTTGACCTCTTCAAACTTGATACGCCTACAATAACCATAATGACACCTCTCTGAGTGCTTCAAGTCCCCCAGCACGAACCCTTTGTCCCCCTCATCATTTAAAAGTCCCGTCACCTCTTCCTAATGAAGACATATCTACACTTTGCTATCCTTCCCTTGATGGACTTCACTTGGTTAAGGTCACGAGCTCTCTGCTCCCTAGACTTGGCAAGCCTATACAACTTCTTATCCCTGTCTTTCTCCTCTAAAGCCGCATATAAGCTCTCGAAAGCTGTTGTCTTAGCCGCCGTAACTACTAACTTAGCCATTTTCCCAGCTAACTTATACTCATCCCTATTCGTCGATTTTTCTTTGTCTTCCTTGCTCTCAACCAACTTTGCATAGACCACCTTCTTAGTCTCCACCTTCCTTTTAACTTCTTCGTGCCACCACCATTCCACCCGGTGCTCGAGACACTCGACACCTCTCTAGCTGTCTTCCTGATGCCACTAGCAGTCGTCTCCACATACTATCCGCATCCCCTCTACTCTCCCAAGCCCCCATAGTCATCAACTTCTCCCCTATCTCCAAAGCACCGGCCAAAGTCAAGCTACCCCACTTAATCCTGGGCCGATCCAAAATGCTTTTTTATCCTGTGGTGTGAAAAGTTAGTATTAAGAGTTGCTAAAAAATGAAAGAGACATTTTTTTTAAATGGACTAAAAAGGAAAGTAAGATAAACAAAATTTGCAACAAGTTATTTTGGAAATTGAAAAACAACCTGTACTCATGCTGGTGAAAGTAGCAACTACTCGGTGGAATATTCAAGAAACGTTATAACAGAATTTTGGAATTGGAAAATGAAAATTTTGTGCCAGAATTAGCAGTTGGAATGCCACACTAACATGAAAATATTCAAATTGTAGAACTTTGTGGTACTGAGATTAATAGAACTTGATTGTACTAAGATTAAGGGACCCCTTAGGCTGATTGGATTTTATGTAGTCTCCAAATGGTTTGGCATAAAATAAGCCTTGGAAAACAGTTTTGTCCATTCATCTTATGGATGTTGCCGAAATAGTTAAAGCATGGAGCTCTCGGAGATATGAATCATCTTACCATGAAATAAAAAATGATCATCATTGTGCAGGGTCCAGTCAAATAGATTATAGCTCTATAAGCGATGAGGAGTGGAAGAAGCAGCTAACAAATGAACAATTTTACATTACACGGCAAAAGGGTACAGAACGGGCATTCACTGGGTATGATCTTTTTCCATTCATCTCTTCTTTTTCGCTGGAGTGGATCTTCTGTCTTTTTCTTGTCAGTAGAGTTCAATAATACTAGGATGTTCTTTCAAGAAACAATCTTCGAATATTGGCAATTAATATTCTGATGCTTACCATTGTGTTGCGGATTGATCAAATACTAGGAATTGGATTTTAGAAGAAAAAGATTGATGATTTGGGGTGTAGATTTTATTTTTGCGGCAGATTCTTTTTGTTGTTGAAGGTTTCCATTTGTAAAACCTACTATTAAGGGGAAACAGTAGACTTAAGACTTCTAAACACCAGAACGGAAAAAGAAGGAGAAGTATTTAGAGGGAAGTATATATTTGGTCTGATCAGATATTTAAAATTTCTACAACAATCTTGGTATTCCAGTTTCAGCTGCCTGCGACAACTATCACAATGCCTATTAGATCTTTCACAAACCCACTAGACTCTAAAACCTTCTCATTTCCTATTGTCTTGCAATAATCTGTGTTGAATACTGGACCACTAAACATACTTAATTTTGCTCTCTTTTTCCTCTTGCTTGTTATTTACACATTTTGAGGAGAAGACGACAAGGGTTTGGACTTTGGAGTCAGCATATTGAGTTATGTGTTTTGTAGTCTTCCTTAAAGCAGGAATCAGGAACTAGATTATCCCTTGTAGTCTATGCTAATTTTGAGAATCTTCCCCAAAGTGATCTCAACCACGAGTTCAGCATAGAATTCAACTCTCAATGCCCAATGATCATTGCCACAAAAATGATGTGGTTAACTGGAAGGTCTAAATTAAACATTGTGTGTACAAACAAGATTCTAACTTTATCAAATTGTAGTTCATATTATATTAAAGGATGTACCATGATTGCATTGCTTATGTATGAGATGTAATCCCATTGCTTCTTAGTGCCCATTCGTTGGGATAGTAAACACGGTGCTATAAATTTTTTTTCGCTGTCTGTTTTACCGATCTCTTTGTTGTTTTGATTTTCAGGGAGTACTGGAACACTAAGACCCCCGGAACATATCACTGCATCTGCTGCGATACTCCTTTATTTGAGTACGCATTCTCCTTGCATTTGATTATTGCTCAACCATTACTTTTGTTACCATGTGAAATCTGGAATTCAATATTGCTTGTTGCAGATCTTCTACCAAATTTGATAGTGGAACCGGGTGGCCCTCTTACTACCAGCCCATAGGCAACAATGTGAAGTCAAAGATGGACTTGTCTATCATTTTCATGCCTCGTCAAGAAGTTCTCTGTGCAGGTTGCGATGCTCATCTTGGGCATGTATTTGATGATGGCCCTCCGCCTACTGGAAAGCGTTACTGCATCAATAGGTACATTACTCCCTTTAATGCTAGTTATGCTCATTCTCAATTGCTCTAAACTTTTTCATTCGCATTTACTTGAGATTAAAAACTTTGCTTATACGTGCAGCGCTGCCCTGAAATTGAAGCCAAAGTAGAAATATGCTGCGTAGAATACGAAAAGGTATTGATTTCATGAGAAAGTGAAGATATCAATCAAGCTGCAGAGTTATTCATATGAAGGAATAATGTTGCTTCTTCTGTGTGATATGTTAAGTTCATTTCTTCTGATACCTTCAAACATACACGATGTATAAGTTGGTCAAATTCACACATTTTTAGCATACTCTATGTAAATGTCTTACATGTTTGTATTCTGCGTGTACTCTATCCTCTCTCGACCTTACTTTGTGGGACTACACTGAATATGCTGTTAAGTTGTTATTTTATGTTCAATTGTTCATAGGTTTTATTGGCTCTCGTACATTTGGGGAAAAGTTATCTTGTGGTTGTTCGCGATGTATTGGTGGATGAATGGATTGTTTGGTTCGTTAACAATGGTTGTTTTTAGAAGACAGGGTGAGAAGTGTCCGATAGATGCTATATCTATCTAGACGCGGCAAGCTTGATATCATGAATTAGGTAGTTCAACAATTCATTTATTTTGGACCAAAGGGAGTAAAAGCATACGCCAAGAATATAGCAAAGAGTGTTGTGACAAACCATGTCCCTATAACTAGGGAAAATACAAAGAAAATGATCTCAAGGTCATATATTGCGAATCTAAAATTTAATCTCTATGAATGCAAATTCAATCATAATGGTTTTCAATTTTTAGCATCGGGCCATTTCATTTTATGAATTCCAATCAAATATTTGTTTTACATACTCCTATAAATTTACGTTTAGTGAGGAAAGTCCTAGATTCAGATCCTATGCCATAACATTGTACATTGCCTCATTATATTACACATACAAGTCAAGTAATATTTATAAATATAAATTTATAATCACTATGTACCTACAACTTTTTAGCAAGTAAATTATTTCTTGAACTTGAAGTCTTTAGATTTTCATATTGTAAATACTAAATAGTAACACAATTTCATAAACCCAAAAAAAAAAAGAAGAAGACTTGGAAGTAAAAAGAAGACTTTTACGTTGACTTAGACTGGGAAAACCAAACACCACGTGTCACATTCTCATTCATCAATATTTAAACATACCCGAGTCCGCAACACAGAGGATTCTACCCAAATACTTCAATTTGGGGGGAACTGTAAAAGACTAGAAGCTGAACTGCCGATGACAACACTACTACCTAACTGTTAATTAACAGCCGTCAACATAAACTAACAAACCCCCATTGCCTTAAAAACTGCTAAAACACGTTAAAGATTGTTTCTTTTTGGGATTTTCTGCTTGTTTTCTTGAAGAAAAGTGAAAAAAGGGGTTCTATGGGTGTTCAAGATTATAGCTTTTTGAGGGATGTTCATGTGGAATTCAAAGATTTTGAAGTTACTAATAGGTTATCTTTGTGTTTCTGGTTTTACTTGAATGATGCATCAGCTTTACCCTCTACAATCCTTCATCAGGTTTGCTTCTCTTTCATAGCTGTTTTTCATTTTTTTTTTTCCAGTTAGTGTCAGAATGCTTGAGGTAGTGACAAAGATTAAAGATTGGTTCTTTGGGGATTTTGTGCTTGGGGGTGTTCTTGTTTTTTCTTGTTTTCTTGAAGAAAAGTGAAAAGCGGTTCTATGGGTGTTCAAGACTATAGCTCTTTGAGAGATGTTCATGTGGAATTCAAAGATTTTGAAGTTACTAATAGGTTCTCTTTGTGTTTCTGGTTTTACTTGAATGATACATCAGCTTTGCCATCTACAATCCTTCATCAGGTTTTCTTTTTTGCTCACTGAAAAATCTTTCATAGCTGTTCTTTTGTCTTAGTTTTGTTAGTGTCTGAATGCTTGAGGTAGTGGCAAAGATTAAAGATTGGTTCTTTGGGGATTTTGTGCTGGTGCGTGGTTCTTGTTTTTGCTTTTTTCTTGAAGAAAAGTGGTGTTCAAGATTATAGCTCTTTGAAAGATGTTCTTGTGGAATTCAAAGATTTTGAAGTTACTAATAGGTTCTCTTTGTGTTTCTGGTTTTACTTGAATGATGCCTCAACTTTACCATCTATTATCCTTCATCAGGTTTACTATTTTTGCTTACTGACAACTTTTTCATAGCTGTTTTTCTGTTCTTTTTTGGTGTATATATTTGTCTAAGTTTTGTATATTTGCTGCTTTAAGAGATTTAAGATTCTTTCTTTTTGGGATTTTGTGCTTGTGGGTGTTCATGTTTTTTGCTTTTTTGGTACAAGAAAAGTGAAAAAGGGGTTCTATGGGTGTTCAAGATTATAGTTTTTTGAGAGATATTCAAGTGAAATTCAAAGATTCTGATGTTACTAATAGGTTCTCTTTGTGTTTCTGGTTTTACTTGAGTGATGCCTTAACTTTACCCTCTACAATCCTTCATCAGGTTTAGTATTTTTACTCTTTCTTAGATGTTTTTCAGTTTTTTCTGTGCAGATATTTTTGTTTATTTGCTGCTTTATTCTCATTACTAGTTAGTGTCTGAATGTTTGGGAGTTAAAGATTGTTTCTTTTTGGGATTTTGTGCTTGTGGTGTTCTTGCTTTTGCTTTTTTTTTTCTTCAAGAAAAGTGAAAAAGGTTTCTATGGGTGTTCAAGATTATTGCTTTTTTGAGAGATGTTCATGTGGAATTCAAAGATTTTGAGGTTACAAATAGGTTCTCTTTGTGTTTTTGGTTTTACTTGAATGATGCCTCAACTTTACCCTCTACAATCCTTCAGCAGGTTTTCTTTTTTGCTTGTTGAAAACTCTTTCGTAGCTGTTTTTAGTTCTTTTTTGATGTATATATGTGTCTCAGTTTTGTGTATTTTGCTCATTACTAGTTAGTGTCTGAATGTTTGGGAGAGTGACAAAGATTAAAGATTTTTCTTTTTCAGAATTTTGTGGCTGTGGGTGTTCTTTTTCTTTCCTTTTGTTCTTTCCCTTTTTCCTTTTTTTTGCTTCAAGAAAGGTGAAAAGGGGTATTTGCTGCCTTACTAGTTAGTTTCTTAATTTCAACACGTCTTCATCTGTGTTCTTTGTATGGGGGATGAGATGGGATAGGGGTGGGGGTTTGATAAGACTGCTACTTTAGCGTGTGGAGATAATCCGTATTAGTTTCTTGGTTTAGCGTGTGGAGATAATCCATATTAGTTTCTTGGTTTCAAATAAGATAAACTATATTAGCAGCAGTTAGTATTTTAGTAGTTACCAGTAGTTATCTACAGCAATAACTGTAACTATCTATCTGTGTTAGGAGTTATCTTGTGTTTTAGTTTAAATAGATGTATGTAGAAGAATTCTGGACAGGAAGAAAAATATTATTATTGTCCTTGTATTTGGAGATTTGTCCACTCCATACGGACTTGGTTATTGGTTAATATAGTGTTTAAGATCCTTGCACTTTCTTTAACCAGTAAAATCTCATTCTCTATCTCTTCTGCACCCTAGTTTCTATCAGGGTTTTCCTTTGGTTACCCCTTCTTATGGCTGTTACATTCTTTATGCTGATTTAGGTTCACTCTTGTGTTAAGATTTATACTTTGTATCTTTTCCATAGGTTAGAAATTGGCAAAGTTGCAATGTTTTTCTTCAGGCTAATGTGAATTGTTCATATTCTCTGGTTATTTGCCTTTAAGATATGTTTATCTTATTTATTGTGATGTTACCCTCCCAAGTTCAGTTTTTTGATGTTGAGAATATAATTAAATAATAAAAGTGTGCTCTTTCTCTAATAATTAGGGGTCGTTTGATTGGGAACAAGTTATGCCAGGATAAGTTATCCATCATGTATATGGGATACCTTATCCCATCACTATGGTATAAATGGTGGGATAAATAATGCCGGGACTAACTAATACCTCCAACCAAATGCAGGATCATTTACCGATGTTGGACCCCCATCTTATATTGTCCACGATCCAGATGTCCAGTCTTGAGCGGCCGGGGGTTAAACTTAAATTACAAGTAAAAAATAAAAAGTTTTCTAGTTTTCTAAGTGTTCGCGAAGTGTTGAGTCCGTCATCGTTCACTTAGAGATGGAAAGACCTTATTATATGGTCTTGAGCAATCTTCTCCTCATGAGCTAGCTTTTGGGGTTGAGTTAGGGCGAAGATTCATTTCTTTACATTTGGTAGGTTTGCAACTTAGCAGAAGTGTTCTTTGTGTTGTGTTCAGGATTACCCTAGTACTGTCTTTATTGAAGCCTATACATTATTTCATCATTACTTTGTGTGCCTGCATTAGCTCTTGATATTTGGTAATTGAATTTGTGATCACATATAGTTGTCTGCAAATCATGTTTTCCTACTAAAGAATAGATTTTTTGAGAGTTGCAATTACTCCACGTCAAAGACATAAACCTAGCCATATCCTCTATTTGTTTCCAGTGAAATCAAGGAAAAGGCTTTTAAAAATCTTTATGATCACTCTATTGAATATGTTCTGCAAGATATAGTTGTTCCTTTGTACCATTTTTCTTTGATATGTTTGATGATGTTTGTCAATTATGCAGGAGCATCCAGATGTCACATCCCATGCTCCTTTCCTGTTACTTGATGAGAAGAAGAAAATTTTACTTTTCCCTTCACTAATTTCAAACTGTTCAAATGTTACTTCCTGGAGAGAAGTTGCACATGCAACTTCTGAATGTGCTTTTCCTACGAAGAAATGGGTTCATGTTGGATGTGAGGTAAACAACTTGGACTTGCCATAATTCCTCCAAATTACATTCTTAGCACTTGATGGATGTTTTGCAATTTATATACTCTTAAACTAGTTATCCGCAGTGGCCATTGTTACTTTATAGTTACATTTTTTGTACGTCGTGACGTCGTCACTAGAATAGAGACACTAAAAGACTGGCCTATGCTATGCCTAGTCGCTTTTCACTTCTTGAAAATGAAATGAAAACAATTGTCGAATGAAGTTTTTCTGCCCCAAAAGTTAGCAAAGCTGGATTTGTTAGAGAATTCATTATCCAATAACTCCATGAGTCATCTGCGTCACTGGTTCCCTTCCGACATACTGGACTAGTGTGACATCATTATGTTTGTTCTGACAGCACAAACAAGACTATACTTGGTATAATTGTTGGTGTGACATGATGTGTTGGTAAAATTGAATTTATAATGCAAAAGACAAGATCTTTGATAAGATGTTCCTTGTATGGAACAGAGGTAATACAGGTCCAAAGATCTCATAAGGTTGTTATCTTCTCTTCGCTGACTCCCAGATTCTCGGTGACTTTGTTTTGTTTCATGGCTGTATAAGCAACACTTATCATTGGAGCATTTCAGGTCACACAAGATCTTTTGCACCTCTACTTTGATGGGAAAATTGTTGGCGAGAAGTCTTTGGCTTCCTCACTCACTAACGATACGGGACCAGTCAATTCTAGAATATCTTTAACTTGCATTAGTGGAAAGGATTCTCAGCTGGATGGTTATGTGCACAATCCAGAGCTCTTTCCTGTAGTATCAACTATCAAAAATCACTATGTCAAGGTAAACAGCATTGTCATTAATTTTACGGAGATTGTGTCTACTCATGTATTTACTAGTTTCTGCTATGTGCACCTATCAGGACCCTCCAGTACAACTATCTATTGATAATTCAAGCGCCTATGAAATTGAAGAAGACAGTGATGGTGTTTGGAGCATTGTTGGTGGAAAGGTAAAAAATATATACTGCTTTGAAATTCATTGGGAAAAGGGAAAATAGTAGTTTTAGTCCTTAAATTATTGTCTTGTACCAGCTTTAATGTTATTAGACCAAGCACACTAAAACCTTTAATTAAAGAAAGCGTGTGATTTTAGCCCCTAAACTAAATAGAAACTAACGGTGTTAGAGTCATGTCCTTTTGTGTTGCGCAAAGGAATCCTCTGCCCACCAAAAACAAGGGAAAATTCTCTCAGCTCTCCTAATTCTTCAAACTTTGACATAGGTTTCCATATATCATGGATTGGGAGTCGGGATGAGAAGGTGTGCATACGCACACTCAAAAAAAAACACATAGAGAGAGAGGGAGAGAGAGCAACAATATTCTGAGCTAAACATGGTGAAACGCTGTCGGTTGCAAAATTGATGCTCTCATAGAGACTAAGAGCCTGCTTGGATTGGCTTATTTGAAGTGCTTTTAAGCTAAAATGGCTTTTAAGTTTTAAGCACTTTTTTAATGTTTGGGTAAAATGAAAAAGTACTTCTAAACCCTTTGTTTTTAAGCTAAAAGCCAAAAGCCATAGCTAAAAAGGAGAAAACTTATGGCTTTTAGCTTATAAGTCAAAAGCTATAAACCCTTCTAAACACCCACTGAACTAGCAAGAGGGAGTTTACTGAGGTATTTATTTGTTTATGTTATTTGATATGAGTTTTTTTACTCGTTTAACTATATGTTTAAAGCAGGCTTTAACTATATGTTTAAAGCAGGCCTCCTGTCGGAGAAACTTTTCTTTAGATGTAACACTGATGGATAACTTTAGCCGTCCCGTGACTGAAGAAGCGGAGGTTTGTCATTTATTTATCTATTTAAAAAGATTTAGTGAAGCCCTTAAGTTAGCTGCAACTGTTCTTATGTGTATATGTTATGCTTTCAAAGGTTATTGCTTCGCTTGTGTATTCCGATAATGAAACACCGGTTGAGAAGCCAGTTGATGCTGATGCACCCCTTCTTACAAGTTATGATGGAATTGAATATGCTTCTTCCGATAGACCAAACAGAATAATCAGTGGACGTGCTTCATTTAAGCTCAAGATATCTCAGGTACTAGATTGTTGTATCTCTTCTTTTAATACCTGCAAGACAAAGTGGTCAGAATTGTTTGTTGGTTGCAATCTTGAATTAGAGAATACTTGCTTTGGAGAACGTATATTTATTCAGGAAACACATAATCTCCACTTGCAAAGAAGATCTGGGATTAATGAGGCAAGCATTATGTTGGTGAATAGTTGTCAAATGCTTGTTTCCTCTACCGTTGAGTTATTTTATGTGATCATAGCTATTGCAAATTTTACATTGAACTCTGCCAATCTGTGCCACCAGGTTAAAGTATAAATATTCTATGGGAGGAGCACATCAAAATTGATATATTATGTCTTGTAAAAATCATCCTATTTTATAATCTGTGGAATTGTCTACTTGTGCACCATATTATGTAGGTGGTCATGTGTGAAGATTATTACAACATTAAGTTGAATGCATTGTTGTAGTTCACTTTTTCACGGAAAGTGACAGTTATGCTTGGAGATGAATAAACATACTAATGCTATTGGTACTTTGATAGTGCTTCTTTCTATTAAAACCATTTAGAAAATTGATCTTTTGTCTCAATTGCAGCTTTCATCCAAGTGCGATAACAGGCTTTTTCGTATTAGGTTTGAAATTCCAAAAATGGGTAAATATCCTTTCTTCGAGGTACTTTCCAGACCAATTCGGTGTATTTCTCGCATTCGCAGCACCCGGGCAACCTCTCTAATGTTGAGGAAATCATCTTTAGGGATCCATTTACTGAATGGATCTCAATCTCCTGTGTTGGAGGATGGATCTTCTGACCTGCCCTGTATTGTACATGAAGCAAAATTAAGTCCATCATCAAAGCGGGTCAAATTAGGACAAGAGAAACTATGTGCAAATTTTAAGGATGTTCAGCAACCAAATGGTGGATCAAGATCTCATTCCTGGACCTCTGAGGTATTTTTAAGCATCTGCCTCGTCCTATTATTTTTGTAGCAGGTTGTGGTAGATATGGTATTGACACTATTTCTTAGATGATGTAACTAATACATGCTTATGGGTGCTGCTCCTTTTATAGTTAGCTTACTTGTTAAGTGGATGAATAAGGGTGAAATATAAGTCATTGCTGGTTTTGAAAACATTCTGTTCTTTGAATCTTAACTGTGAGGAATTGGATTAACATTGCCATTTGACATTATTGTATATTGGATATTGTACTTGGTTATTCTAATTGCAATTTGGTTGTTACAGTGTTGAATTCATATATGTTTGGTGTTTTTAGTTTTCTGTAAACCGTGTGCTTCACTCGTGAACCTTGTTGCTTTTTTGCTCTTTTCGCTTTTGGAATGATGGTACTTGTGTTTTTCCCTGAATACCACTCTTGTCTTCTCGGGAATGTTTACTAAAGCTTCTCATTTGGCGACAACACCGACAAGTGTTTCCTATTATGCATGTATGATCTGGAATATTGCTTTTACTACCTGCAATTCTCTTCACTATTTATTGCTGGTGCAATCATAATCATGATCATAATCGTAATCATGCCTGTTAATCTTGTCTTCTTAACAACTTCTTTTAGTCAACTTAGTTATTATCATCACTCTCTCACAAAACATGCATTGAAATAGGATAACTATGCATATCAGAATTCTTTGGTGGCAAGACCAGTAAGCCAGGATGGGGCAGAAAATTTCTCTTCTGATTCAGAGGACAGTGAAGCAACAAACTCGGCCATTGATGACTTGCCAAATGACAGTGGCCCAATCTCTGATCTGGTTGTTTTTAAATACTGCCTCGCTGATCTGAACGAGAGGCGTCTTCTTCTCAAGGAAATGACAATGACTGCTAAAGAAGAACTTGCAACCTTTGCCGAGAGAGTCTCTTTATTCTCTGGATGTTCACACCACAGGTATATTGTCTTTATATTGTTGCTTAATGAGGTGTCTTTGAGTGGTATATTAACACCATCTAGTTCTTAGTGCCACTTTTGCATTGATTCCCTTCTTTTATAGTTAGAGCTGTTATTTCCTCATATCACCACGGATAATTAGCCTCTTGGGTATTAAAATTCTGAAAGAATGAAATCAATTTATAGAGCATAAGTACTAGTTCTATTTATAAGGAGTAGCAGTGCTTTCACAAGCAGAAAAACAATTCTGATTTATTGAATAACCCAGGAAATCAGAAGGTTTTTGTGCGTTGTATGTTTTCACTGATTTCTTTTCCCCGTTTTCCTTTATCTTTGTTCCCTGAGAATTTGAAATCACTTACTTTTTATAAGAAACGACATAAGAAAAAGGAAAAAGGAAGGAAATCTAGAAGGGTGATTCCTAAATGATATCGGCATCCAATAAGTAAAAGAAATCGTCAAAAAAAAAAAAGATCTGCTTCTGAGAAAATTAAGTCGTAGAAAAGTGACTAGCACAAAGGCATAGCTGTTTCCCCAAGTTTTTTGTTCCTCGGTAGTTCATTAACTTTCACCTTTACTTGTCCAGTATTCCAAAAATAGATTCACTTTTACTTGTCGCTTTTAACATATCAAGAAAAGAGAATTATCTTTTTCCTGTTTTAACATATCAAGGAAAGGCTATGTACAATAGACCCTTGTGGTTTGGCTCTTCCCCGGACCCCGTGCATAGCGGGCTGCCCTTTTACCCTCTGTATTAAATACTTATTCCACAAATTATTTCTCACGACCCAAGAGTAATATGAGTACTGGGGTAAAATACTCATATTAATCATTGTCTCTTAATATGTCAAAAATAATCATTGATTCTTAAGGGGCATGCAAAGTCCAAAGTGGACAAGTAAAAGTGAATGGAGGGACTAGTTCATAGGATATAAACAAGATGTCATTGCTGGTTTCAATTTTCATTTTATTGTTGTCATCACTATTTAGTTACCTTGTATGTTGTTGTCTTTACCAATTTGTGCAAACTTTCGCAGTTCAATTTGTATTTCACATTTCCTTTTTAGGTTTCAAATATCAATTTCAAAGAGGCTAATAGAAGAGGGAATCAAATGTTGGAACTTAATATCCAACAACCACCACCATGTCCTTTGGGAGAATTTGGTGTCTGGGCTTCAAGAGCATTTTCTGAAGATGACATTTGGCCGTACCAGATCCCTAACTCTTCAGGTTCTCTTTTTTCTCTCTAAACTGGTAGATAGTCCCAAAAAAAAGAAAACTACCTCAAACAGTACTATTTAGAGATAACTATGCCGTCATTCCCGCAGTTTTTGAAAATTACCACACGTTCTCTGAGGTTCCAAATTCACTTATCAATTTCGGAAGTCCATGTTACACTTCCAGAAACAGGTTTTGCCTCACAATGGAATGATTGACACCGTAGCAAGAGAAGCTTTTTTACCAACTATATTCCTTTTTTAACTTGCAATATCATCGTGTTGGGAAGATTTGGTGAATTTCTTTTTTTGCTTAAGACTAGAGCAAGTAAAAAGGAAACGGAAAAGAGAAACAAATACCCTTTTTGCTGGACAGAATAATTGTCACATAGAATTTTCTATTCCAAAGTCATTTTTGGTTGGTGTGTTGGTAATGTCGGGCAGCATGAACGTCCAAATGGCGTACTAAGGATGTGCAAATCTTGGAGATCAAGGTTCAAATTCCAACAAAGACGAAAAACGCTAGGTTAGGTGGGGCAGCGTTACCCTGTACCTACCTGTACTGGTGGGAGATAGCTGGTTCCCGGTGGAATAGTTGAGTTGCGTGCAAGGTGTCCTATACACACCACCATTAGGAAAAGAAAGTGAAGGGGGATTATTGCTGTTTACATCAGTAGTAGGTCAATATTTCTTACCAGTGTTACAAGGATAATTTAGCCATGTACACAATTTTTAGAGTAATCTGGTTGTACTGATAAGACATCCTTTCTATCCCTCTTTCTCAAATTTATAACTCTGTTCCATTTATTGAGGGTAAATCCAGCCATGTTTCAGTAGTAAATGGGGCATGCATTACTTGTTCTTTCACAATAGAATAAAAAATCAGACTACCCCGAAAATATTACTACTTGACAAATGTGTTTATAACAATCTTATTATTCATCGGCATTGTGCATATAGGACTCTGAAAAGTGAAAATCGTTTTGACAATATTACGAGTCCCAAAATTATTTGTTTCTCTTGCTGATGAATTTGTACAACTTCCAGGATTTCAACCTCCTGAGGAGAGTCTCTGGTTGTCAAGATCTAGTATCTCAAGACAACTTCGAAAAGTTGTGGTGTTGGCTGTACCCAGTAGCTTTTACAGTGTCTCAGAAATGTATTTCTTCATTGTGGGGTTCAACATCACCCATGTGGATCGAAGGGTTCATTACTAAGGAAGAAGCAGAGTCTTCATTACGAAATCTGGTAGCTCTTCAAGAACCAGGTACTTTTATACTGCGGTTTCCTACATCGAGGAGCTGGCCCCACCCTGACGCTGGTAATTTGGTCATCACTTATGTTGGAAATGACTATACCATTCACCACAGGCTTTTGTCCCACGAGTTCATTTACAGGTAATGCACTATGTTCTTTTTGTTTTCTTTCTTATTCTTTCCTAGTTCCGTTGGCTTGTAAGATTTTCTATGGGAAAGAAAATTTGGGAGGGTGTTGGGGGAGAAAAAAGAGAATGTGTTCCTTTCCATTTTTGTTAATTTCTATTCCGATCAACTTTTGACCAAGAATAGGTCACAGATACTTCACTCGTCCCTATAGTTTACCGTCTTTAGTGTGTACCAGAAAATTATCCACCTTCTCAGGTGGAATCCTTTAAGAATCGTGTTTAACTGACGATACCTCAGTGTCAAATACTAGTCAAGTTGTTCTACATGTAGCATGAAATGTTATGCTGGTAAATCTCTCTTGAACAAATTTGTGTGGTAGATGCCAGAATTCTTTTGAAATTTAACAGCTTACATGTAGGCAACGATAGTATACTAGTCATTTGGAGGAACTATGATTAATCTTCAATTGCTTATGTATCTCTTGAATACGCGTGAGCCATAAAAAAGGCAGCCCGGTGCACTAAAGAGCCCGCCATGCGTAGGGTCCGGGAAGGGGCCCACCACGCGTGAGACATAAGTATTTGATATCAGTATCACTAAGAGGGTCCTTTTCTATTGTCCATTGTAGTTCTGGGGCCAAGGGAACAGCGATAAAGTCAATGCAAGACATGCTTCTTGAGCAGCCTGAGCTGAGGCGACTCGGAAGGCAAGACTTCTTACTCTCTTGATTATTCACTTATCCAGCCAACTCATTTATTCTTCTTTAGGTGATTGTTGGAAATCTTGAAATTGCAGGGTTGTGAGAAGCCAGTAGATCAGTCAAGATTTATACTTGTATAGCCATGTCAAAGAGATGAATGGACCTGTGTTACTAGCTAGCTAGGAAAAAAGAGAGCAAGTGTTCAAAGGAGGAGGAGAAACTAGGGGGTGGGGATGGGTTTTTGTACTTTGTATATATGAATGTCTGAGCAAATTTGTTATTGTAAATGCTGTGATACATCTTATAAACTGTGACAGTTGCTGCAAACTTCCTCCTGTTTGGCTGAAAATCTCCTAGTAGAGAACGCGTTTCATGTGCAATTTCATATTAGTCGAATCAATGAGTTTCAAATACCAACAGAATGAAATAACAGAACAACATACTCAGTGTAATCCAGCCTATCGTTTTCCAAATGTCAACTATACCATGCCCAAAATGCCTATTGAATTTCTTCAAACGTTAACATTGTCACTTGTTATAATTTGTTCGTGTGAACAACCCCCAACTACAATAAAAATATTCTAGGCTACACACCTAATTTTACAGTTAAACGCTCTCAAAAGTCAAAAAGATGTGCTTTTTGTGTTAAATGCTTCTACCTCTTCACATGATTCATGCAGCATTTTGGAGTTATATGGCTCAAAAAGACAATGGCGTGTTTGATAGTTCAAACTTTTTCCAAGAAAAGCAATCCTGGTAATGTTTATAACATTCCCAACATCCACATAAATGGAAAAATCACAGCTGGTTCCATATCAATCGGAAGTCAAATTTCATGTGTTTCAATGTTACTGTCCATACATCACTTTCCAGCCGGCCTTGACCTAGTAGTAAGAGTACAACACGTGATTTGTGGGCCAGGTGCATGTCACGAGTTCAAACTGTGACAAAAGTCTGGCATTTGAGTGAAAAAAGGTTCGTTCATGCAAATATTCCTTTTTAGATCACCATTTAGATTTTGTTCCTACGTTTAAAGATGTGCTAATACAGCCCTTGGAGAATCACCCTTTGGACGACGTTAAACTCGTATCAAATTTACTCATATATTTCTCTACCTTATAGGCAAAACATTAGACTGCATTCTAACTTTCTCATACGATTATTAGTTTACTTAAAAGATATCTTTAGATCGTGGCTTAAAAGGTCCAGAGTGTCACCTTAATTCTTCAAATGTAAAACGTCAATTTTTTCAACAAATATAAGTTTACGTATGTGTTTTTGAGTGTGCTGTCAACCTAACGCATGGAGGGGACACTATCACACTAATGTCAACAAAAAAGTACACACATACATAAAAGGTTGGCAGAACTTACCATGAATAGTAAACTAGGACTTGTGTTTTTGTCAACATATATATCAATGATTGAAAATTTAAAATCGACCTTATCAGTTAGGGAAAAAGCAAAATAATCATATTCACATGAGACTTGTTCATACTGTTCTTTCTCTGACAGGTGAACTAACTAGGACCCCACTATTATTAGATGCTCCAAAACTTGAAATCTTTTTAACTTCATTGAATGATTTTGATTTGAGAGCTCTTCATGATTATCTTTGGACAAAAGAGTATTTGCTGGTGGCCCTTCTTGCTGGTTGCTTCAAGAAAATGAGCCCTTCCTGCAACAAAGTTTTAAGGTGAATTCCTATTCTAAGTTCTTGTAGTTTGTGTATTTGAACTCTTCTTCATTCTAATTTCTATACTCGCACCAAAACAGCTCCTATTTGGTGGAGTTAGGAATTTGAACCTTTGTACACTACATAATTTTCAGGCGAAGAGTATGCAACGGACCACTCTTCGCCTAAGGTGGCTCCATCAATGCCTATAGTTATTGTGTACTTGCATATAGAATTAGTCAGATTGTCCGAGGCACGAACAATATCGCCTTTCTTCTGAAGGCCTGGCGAGTTCCTTGTTTTTCTTTTCAAAAGGCAGTTCTTTTCTTCCTTTGGACCAATGACTTGCTTGTTCAATATTGCTAACTATTATAAGAAGACATTGTCCCGTTGGGACTACGAATAGCTTCGGTTGTAGAATCACGTGCAAGTTAAGGTTGTGGTTGTATTTCTGCAAGTGGAATGTAGGCTCTTTAAGCATGTGTTAAGATTGACCTTCACGTGAAAAGGCAGAAGGAAGCTTGAGTGCAAGACCCCCACCCAGCGTGCAGGGATGAAAGTTGGCCTTAGTGACCTTCAACACACCGAGTGAAAAGGCGTTGCTAAACGGATAAAAATTACTCTAGGAATAACAGTAAAAGCTTAGAGGAAGTTTAAACTGCTCCTATCCGCTTGCAATCTGTTGTTCCTTTCTTCTGGTGTACTACTCATCTAACAAGGTTTTACGTAATTCCACAGTTAAAGCTGGGAGGCTGGAAGTCTCGACTTAACGGCGATCAAGAATTCAGGTACCATCTGTTTTCTTATCCTGCATTTTCGCTCAACTGAACACAATGATGTGATTTGGTTTCTAACTTGGCCTAAGTACTTGCAGCACTAAATGGGAAACTCTAAAGCTATTGCATTCTATGTCACAATAAGTGTGGTTTCTTTTGTTATCTCGAAGATCATTATGACAATTCTATGTTACCGTAGATGGAAGAGAAAGCAAATGGTTGTTCAAGACAGCTTATCTGGTATGATATGATGTTTCAACATTCAAGATTCAACCTTCCATATGTTGGATCAAGAATATCTTATGTTTTTGTCATATTCATATTCAGGTGGAAAGCTAGTGATGTTTAAGTCACCGAAAATGAACACGTTGAAGTCCAACGTGTTCTTGAAGAGGACCATGAAGCTGACCAACAAAGATATTATAGGATCAGGAGGCTATGGAACTGTTTATAAACTGACAATGAACGAATCAATTTCTTTCGCGATTAAGAGGTTAAGCAGAATAAGCGCGGAACAAGATCGAGGTTTTGAAAGAGAGTTGGAGGCAATGGGGGACATAAAGCATCGGAATATAGTGACACTTCATGGATACTACAGTACAACTCAGTATAACCTTCTCATTTACGAGCTTATGACTAATGGAAGTTTGGATGAAGTACTTCATGGTATATGGTCTATGTCTGTTTCTTATTCTCCAAGGCTATGCTGCTCGGACTCTCCAAGAATTTTGTCGAACCTGTGTCAAATCCTCCAAAAATACACTACTTTTGGAGGATCTAACCTGTCTCGGGAGATATTTCTGGAGAGTCCAGAGCAACATAGCTAAGGATTGGTCAACCATTTAAGCTTCTGCTAATGCTAGAATCATGTGCAGGAAAATCTGCTGCCAGGAAGACTTTGGATTGGCCTTCAAGATACAAAATAGCACTAGGAGCTGCAAGAGGATTATCATATCTGCATCATGATTGCATCCCTCACATTATCCACAGAGATATTAAGTCGAGCAATATCTTGTTGGATCATAACATGGAGGCTCGAGTATCTGATTTTGGACTAGCCACTCTGATGGAACCAGATAAGACGCACGTTTCAACTCTGGTGGCTGGAACTTTTGGATATTTGGCTCCTGGTATGTTTTCGTTAGGCCAATCGAAGACTTAAATTTTGTGTTTGAACAACTGTCGATTATATTATGGTCTTCTGCAGAATATTTTGACACTGGAAAAGCAACAGTAAAAGGAGATGTTTACAGCTTCGGAGTTGTCTTACTGGAGCTTCTAACTGGGAGAAAGCCAACAGATGAAGCATTTTTGGAGGAAGGAACCAAGCTTGTAACTTGGGTAAATTTGTACTCCAACTTTTTCTTTTTCATGCTATCTGGTTTTACCCTTTTAAATAAGGACATTGCAAGTCTCAACAATGACATTGCAAGTCTCAACAATCTTAGAATGACAATGCACAACAATGTGCACAAAAGTTTAGCTGTTTTCGAGCTATCATTAATTCGGTCACTTAAATCTCGTTCTGTTTTACAGGTGAAGACAGTTGTTCAAGAGAAAAGGGAAGAGTATGTACTTGACAAAAACTTAGAAGAGTTTCCCATAGATGAAATTAACCATGTATTCAACATTGCATTGATGTGCCTTGAGTCAGATCCATGTAAAAGACCGACCATGGCTGAAGTTGTTACAATGCTTGAGCAAATAAAGATAAATGCTTTGGCATGAGATTCTTGGTTTTCTGTTTCAATGCTAATTTCTCTGAAATAATATAATTTTTTTTTTTTTAAGACTCATTCTGCATAATGCCTGTTCTTGGTCCGAATACACGGAAACTAAGGCCTCATTTGTTTGCAGTTTGTTAGTTTTAAATAGACAAATCGCACATAACACTATGCAAACGATATCTAGATTGCTACAGAAAAGAAGCAGGAGAATGAAGAAAATCACTGAGAGAGAGAAACTTGTGCAGAGAGTTTTACTTTCTATCAAAGAGAAGTTACATAAGGTGTTCTTTTTTAAAAATTGAAATAGATAATGGCCCTACTTTAAAGTCATGGTGCTAACCATACTAACTACCTCCTAATAACTTTAAAAAAAATACAGGAAATAAAATAAATAAATACTGCAGTCCAAAAGCAACTAATAATATAGTTAATGGAGGTCTGAATCTGAATGATTCAAACTTCAGACCATTAAGTGCATTTGTTTTTCATTAAGATTTTGACTCTTAATAGGTCTAAATAGGTCTTAATCATTCAAATCTGAAACTAAGTCTTAATCATTAAGAGGTATTCTTGTGTTGAAAAATATTCACCACCACTCTATTCATAATCATCAGTCACCACCACTAACCACCTCTGCACCACCACCTCCACGCCAACGCCAATGCCAACACCTCCAACACCACCACTATCATCAACCACTCTCGGTCAATCCCAACTACTAACCAACCCATCTATTACAACTAGCGTCACCGCTAACTACCATTAACACTTCATCAATATCCACACATTTTTCGGCCACCACCACCATCGTCACCGGTGTAGCCACCTCTACCATCGCTTCAACCACTATCATCGCTACAATATATCTCTAATAATAATCATCTCCACCATCACAGCTAACATCATTTCCAACTACCATCAAGACATCGTCAACCATCATGCATTCATTTTTATCACAATCAACACCTCCAACTACTAACATCAACCAACTTCACATCACTACCACCACCACTACCAATCGCCACCATCATAACAGTCACTACAATACCAAACATCTCTATCATCACAACTATCACCACCAACATTACTAATCACTATCATCAATCATTACCACCACCACCACCACCATTACAAACCATCTCCATTACCACTAACAAATATAAATATTTTTCTTCAATCAAATAATAACTTTATTGTATTAAATCAAATATTTTTCTAATATATAATTATTTTTTATTTGAAATTATATTTTTTATTATATATGCAAATAAATAAATTTTGCATATTCAGGTATTGAAAAACAAAGTCTTACCCATTCAGATTTGAAATCTGAAGCAACATTTTAATCATTCAGATATGCATTCAAATTCAGACGTATGAATCTTAATAAAAACAAATGCAGCCTAACAAAACTTTGAGCAATTTGTTCTACGGAGCTATGCTACTGAATCACTGATTAGTGAATCAGCAAAATAAAAGTCAACCGGAAGACCAACTCGTCATGGGCTTCACTTGAGCGCAGCTTCCAATCCTTTGGCCACTGATGCTTTCAGTGTAGGAGAAACTGGATCACCACCAAGAAATACGTCGAAGAGAGCTGATGCAACATTTGTAGACTCAATTGTCGCATCAACCGAGGAAGGCATCCCGTCAAAAGAGAGTGAAACCTTTAAGATTTCCATACAATAGAGCAACAAATTAGAATTAAGAAAGCTAAGAAGAAACAAAAGCCACGTTTGATGCCTGGAGTTGATATAATCTAGGCAGAAGAGAATCTTAACATAAATAAACTGCACACTCACGAGCATTTTGGTTGGGTCAATCCAAGTCAAGAATATGGAAGTTTCTTTCTTAAGAGGTTTCCCTTGAAAGACATCACGGAACGTGGAAAGAGCAGATTTATCATCGGCAGTGGGTGATTTGATTCTTGGAGAAATGGCTTCATCTAAGGCATCCCAGAAAGTTTTACCATCAATATCTCTGACCAGCACAATAAGTAGCGATTTCTCCAGATTGGCTGCAATTCATAAAATCAATTTCAGCACCCCCTAAATGACACCGCATCTCCGCTGCATCCCACCAGTCACACGAATTAAACATCACCCATTTACCTTCAAAGATATTGTTGAACAAAGAAGGATCCTGCTGAATTTCTGCAGCAGAACGTCCTCGCCAGGCATCTAACCTACTAAAGACAGAGTCATTGACATAGAGGCCTGCAGCGTAGACCTTGATACCAATAATTGCAAAGACCTTTTCCCTGTATCCTAAATTTGTAGAAAAGCAGGAAAACATGAGCATAGAACACAACCGTTATCATGATCTAGAAGAACTCGAAGCAGATAAATTGCTAATTGAAATTGATTCTCAAATTATTTGGAAAAGATTATATATTCTATTGCAGCTGACCAGTTCCAAGCAATGACAATGAAGTAGAGGAACCAGGTAGGCTCAATGATCTTTGAAACTTCACCTTAGTTGCTGGTTCTTCTGTACTTCCAACTGAATTGACAAAAATTGCCAACTCGTCAGCTCTCACAAACAAACATAAAGATATGACCTCATTTATTTCAAAAAGGCATAAAACGGAAACATTCATCCACTCAATCTGTTTCAAAACGAAGGATTAAAAATAGCAAGTGCAAGTTAAAGAGTATTTTGCAGGTTGACTCCTGTCTTTCTCGACTGCAACATCAAAAAATATGATGGAGCAGTATTTACGTGTTAGCTGTGGATTAAAAGATTGTTTAAGCAACCTTTTTGATAGTTTTTCCTTCTTAACATATAATCAGAGCGAGTCTAATCTCCAAATAATTCAAGTAGATGAATAACTCTCAACAAACCAGCAATTCAACTGCATTTGTGCCAAGATCAAATCTTTCATCCATACCATCTTTATTTTTGTAACTAGTAACTTTCATTCGTAAACCAGTAAAAAAAGAATGCTGGAGGTAGTTGAAACCAAAACAGATCGACTAAATTGTGTAGGTGAAGAGTTCTAAATAAACCAACAATTCGACTAAATTTTTGCCAAGATCAAATCTTTTCGTCATACCATCCTACGTGAAGGACTCTGATCAAACCAGCAATTCAACTACATTTGTGCCAGGATCAAATCTTTTCTTCATTCCATCCTACGTGAAGGACTCTGATCAAACCAGCAATTCAAGTAAATTTGTGCCAAGATCGAATCTTTTCTTCCATACCATCTTCTTTTTATTGGTAACTAGTAGCTTCCAATAGTAACCCAGCAAATATAGAATGCTGGATAAAATCAGGTGGAAGAACTCTAAACAGACCAGCAACACTACATTTGTGCCAAGATCGAATCTTTCCCTCCATAGTCCATGCCATCTGTTAGAGTCCCACATCGGTGGGTTAAAGGGTCCTTGGTCTCCTTATATGGTCTTGGGCAATCCTCCCCTCATGAGCTAGCCTTTGAGGTTGAGTTAGGCCCAAGGTCCATTTCTTTATCACCATCTTTGATTCAGAGAACATTCTTTTAGACTTGAATATAGGGGTAACTGCAAATTATGTCCCGCAGACTGTATTGCTCGGACTCTTCAAAAATGTCATTACAAAGCTAAAGACCTTTACTGACAGTCCATACAGTGTATCCTGCTTATCCACTTCCCTAGAAAACATAACTGAGTTCAGATACACAATATTAGCTTAAATGCAGTAATGCCACATAGTATTCTCTCCACCAACTTCACAATCACGCATTTTCTTGTTTCATTCTTTTTTTACAATCGCAGTCTCCAGGCCAGCTTATGCATTGTTCACCAAGGTTTGGGCAGACCGGAAGAAATCACCTACTGTTTTTGTCGCCCATGCGGCATTTAAAACTGAATTTTATGATTGCCACATCCTTGGATACTATTAAACTTATTAAAGGGTCTTAATGAAGCAAATTTAACAATTGACAAGAGATGTGCAATTATATCACCACTATTTAGGGTTGCTTCTCTCAATTGTGGCAAATGTGGGACTTGTATGAACATTTATTAAAAAGAAAATTCACCTATTGTGCTTATCAGTAGTTGCTAAAATTAACAAGTTACAATAAATCAAGAATACCCATAACCTGAAAATTAGTAAACAACTTAAGTTCAAGAATTCAGCTTAATATGTACTACTAGTAGATAAAAAACAACACTTTTGCAAGAATCAATTGTATTACCTGAAGAGGAAGAAGCAACTTTAAGTGTGAAACTTTGTTCATATTGGCCATTTTTCTCAAATGTAGATAAGGGATAACTACCATTTCTTGAAAGTTTAACAGGATAACAAATTCTGAGTTTGTTATTAAAAGCAATGATCTTTGTTGGGGGTGTTGATGTTGAAATCCAAAGTGGTACTGATATAGCTCCAGCTGCAGTCATCTTCTTGAAAATGTATTTTTTTTTTATATATATATATATAAATTATTAAGACAGAGAAATTTCAGTTCTAATATATAGTTTATTTTACTAATTGTTATGCAGTATATGTCATAGATATTGCTGCAGATAAAGGATAATATGGCCCACGAACAGCAACTTATGTTGGCATATTTATATGTACTAGCAGTTCAATCTGAGCTGTCACTTATGAAAACACCATAAATTACCACCAAACTATGGTGCAACGAAACTGTTCTTTTTTTAATTAGAGGTCTTAAATTTGAGTTTTGAGTATCGAAAAATTCTTGTTAGGGAGCACTCCCCCCAAATGGCCCTAGTCAGACTTCAATACAGATACCGAACATCGAGTGAAAAATTAAAAAAAATAATCACCTAAATCAATGGAGTTAATCTGGTTTTTTTATTGAAAATTCAATCAAGCTAACCTTTTATTTTCATAAAAATGAAGCTGATTCATTGAGAAATAAATTTTATTTTTTGTTTTCTATTCACATTGTTTACCGAAAAACTAACACCACTGATATTTGTACATCTAATAGTTTTTTATCAGGATTCTGTTAAATTAACAGAGAAACACAATAAAGATTCGCATAAACCAAGAATACCTATAGAGTAACGAAATATGAAAAGTGCGTACCTTTATCCGTTATTACAACACGTAATCGAAGACTGAATCTCTCTCCTTTGCTCCTGACTGCTTATGGTAATACCACCTAGCCTTGCCTCAGAAATCTATATCTGAGAGGACAAAGATTCCACAATAAGCCATGTGGAAGTATAAAAGTACGCCATGTGTTAGTTTAAGACAATAAATAGTTAGATTAGTTATTGTTATCTATTTTTTGAATTTGCTTTTACATTTCCTTAGAAAAATCAAATTTTGACAATTAGTTTAACATTTGCAGTTTTTAAAATACTTATATGATTTATTACAATTTTTTCTGTTGTTAGAAATATAATTTTATACCAATATTTTTTTTCTCTGATGATAACACTTTAATAATTATGTAGAAAGGAAACCTTCAAATTAATTTTAAAATTTTATTGATATGCAAATTTTATTACAACTTCAATACATTTAGGGGTCGTTTGGTAGAGTGTATAAAAATAATACAAAATATGGTGTATTAGTAATGTTTGTATTAGTAATGCTTGTGTTAGTTATGCTTGCATTAGTTATACTTGTATTTTTCTTATGCAGTGTTTGGTTCGATGTATTAAAAAAAATATGAATTACATAATTTTTTTTAATTTTTTTTCTTTTTTTATATAATACCCTCAATATATATGTTGAAAAGAATGCGGAAATTTTTTTGAGGGGTAATAGGGTCTTTAAGCATGTTGATGCAAGCATTAGATCCATTGCATTACTAATGCATGGATTTTGAGGTATTAGTAATACACACCTCAATACATAATAGAGTGTATAACTAATGCTTGCATTAGTTATACATAGGGTAAAAAGGTATATCAAACAAGGTAATACTAATACACATTAAATTAATGCGTGCATTAACATTCCAATACACTCTACCAAACGATCCCTAATTGTTTTCACTTAAGAAAAGAAGACCATTTATATGTTTTGTTACATTCATGAAGGTAGTGTAAAATATTTTCCTTTCTTCACTACTCAAGAATTTAGTACTTACAAAAGAACAAAAATAGAATATCTTCTAAAATATAATCGTATTTTAAAATATTCAATCCTTGATGAGATTTTTTTTTTTTTTCTTTCTAATGATTCTCTTTTCTGGCTAGAACTAGAATACACACATTATTTGAATCGATTTACACTTAAAATAGGAGAAGTGTTCCTTTAAAAGACATTGTTTCGATTTATTTTTTTAATAAAAGTCGCGCGGGTACAAATCCTAGTGTTGTTAATAATGATTTTATTTCTCAAAAATTAAAATAAGGTATAAGGTAAATAACAAAAGAACAACAATTTTTTTTCTTCAGACTTTGTTAGTTTTGGGACTCTTTTCTTATTTTTTGACGTAAAAATCACACAAAAATATTTTCCTTCTAAATTTATTATGTTATGAATGTATTTACATCGTAGTGAATATCTAGAATATAGATAAGATCTAGTTGATTTCTACTAGAATATATATTTAGGATTATTTTTTTCTATAAATAGAGGGGTTTTGTTCAGTCTTCAATCCCTAAGATGATTTCTCATAAATAAAGAAGTCCAATCTCTTCTCTCTCTATTTATTCTTGTTGTTTCTTTATATTTCATAACATATTAGGTATTAAGACTCTTTTTTTTTTTTTTTAAAAATATCCTTTTTAATCTATCTATAATCTATGTGTGTTTGGTACGAAGGAAAATATTTTCCTAGAAAATGTTTTTTCTGGAAAACAAGTTGGTTTCTTATTTATTTTCTTATGTTTGATTGATGAGTGGAAAATATTTTTAGAAAATATTTTCTAGTAATAAAAAAATATTTTTCAGAAAATACATTTTATTGTTTATCTAAAGAGTAGAAATATATTTTAGAAAAATAATTTTTGATCCCACAAAATACTTTTTTTTAGGATGTGTTCAATACGAAGGAGGAAATAAGAAAATAAGTTGTTTCTTACTTATATTCTTGTTAAATATATTTTTTTTAAAAGTATTTATATATGTTCAACAAAAATAATGAGAACAAATAGAATAACAAGGATGGAATAAGAAAAAAAATTTGAATTTTTTTTAAAAAACAAATCAAAAAAATTAAGGGGCTGATAGATGGGGTGGGGTGGGCGAGGGGGTTGTCAAAATAGGCGGTGGGGGTGTGATAAGAATTTTTTATTTTATTTTTTTATAAAAAATTAAAACAAGGGGGGGAGGGGTATTAGGGGATGGGGTTGGGGTAGGGAATGAGGGTGGGGGTAGAAAAATTGAAAATTTTTAAAAAACAAATTTTAAAAATTTAATTTCTTTTAGGGAGGGGGTTTGGTAGGTGGGGGTGGGGGGTCGGGGGATAGGGTAAGAAAAAATTTTTAAAAAAAATAATTTTTGGGGGGAGGGAGGGGGGATTTGGATTTTGAGGTAGAGGATAAGGTAAGAAAAAAATTTAAAATATTTTTTTATTTGGATAGGGTAGTAGGGGGTGGGGGTAGAGATAGGTGATTTGAGAGTTGTATGAATATATCAACTTGAGAGTGACTTTGAAACAGAGTTTTGGAAAATATTTTTCGGAAATTCATTTTTTTCTTAGATTTGAGAAAAATAAGTTGATTTGAAAAATATTTTTTCAAAACCTTTAAGCCAATCAAATATGAAAAAATTGAAAAATATTTTTTTCTTCATAACAAACACTCTTTATATGTATAATTTATAATCTATCTCTAATATATTAAAGTGGGAAAACTTTTTGCCTTCCATTAAAAGTTCGGACAAAATTATCTTTTTACTCTATTCTTCAAATAAATATTCTACAAATTAAATTACTTTTACCTCTTCAACCTAAACATGGAAACCTTCTAATTCTAGCTAAGTTTAATTAGGACTAGTGCTTCTTCTTTTCTTTTTCTATTTGAACTGTTTTCTTATTTTATATATCTTCAACAATCCACTTTTAAAGACCTCTTTTATTAGTCACAGAGAGGAGGTATCATCCTTTTGGTTTTACTATAATAAGAAGTAGATGTCTCAACAAAGAATACATTAATCGTTATTAATATTTTGCTTATCCTTTTATTCTTACACTAAATTAAATCTGGCACAGGAGAAATATTGTTGAGGGTTACAAAATCAAATCTCTCTAAAAAGGTGCTCAAAATTTGGTAAAAGGTAATTACGTAAAGTAATAGTCATGTTCTTTTGTAAATTATTTTATTTATTTATTATTGAGCCTCGAATACAATGTTATGTTCCTGCCAAAGATGGATAGATGAATGCATTAGTTTCTATTTCAACTTATAATTAGAATTTTTTCAAATTTAACTGCACAGCTTTAAATATACGGATCTGGAATCTTCATAAAATTCAGAAATAGGCACTATTTTCATACGCAAAAAAGAGAAAAGAAAATTAATTATATAAGAGTTAAAAAAATATAAAATCAAGCTTTTATTATTATTTTTCTCAAATAGTTATCATTTAATTATTTTTAAAAATTAATGAAAGTTACAATTATTAAATCTGTAATTGCAAGACGTAAAAACTCTTAAGTAAATAATTGTGTCAAAGAATATTATTTTAAAAAAGATATAACATTTATTTTAGCGTCAGTTGCTATTTTTTAATGATTTTGTTCTTTTAAGATATAGTCTACTGATTGATGCGAGACACACGTGCAAAACACGTACACTAAATCAGTAGGTTTTAAAGCCTTAACCTAGTGCATCCCCATTATTGGCTTACAGGTCTTCTACAGGCCTAAGCCAGGGGCGGACCTAAGTATATTTTCGGGGTGCTCCGGCACCCAATATACTCGACGCAGAATAGGTATAATTATATAGAAAATATACGAAAATAGGTATAAAACATATAAAAGCACCCACTAAAATAAAAATAGATTGGGTGCACTGGCATTTAAGTTGATCCTCCATTGAGGGGACGTCCGGGGTTCAAATTTTATTGAGGTGATTTTTTTTTTCTAATTTTTTAATTTTTTAAGCACTCACAATCCTTAAATCCTGAATTCGCCACTGACCTACACTATTGTCAAACTACACCAGTAACATAAAATGAATACAGACTCATATGCCATCCGAATGAATACATGTTAAATCCACATAAAGTAAATAATTCTAACAGATTAAAGATCAACCACAATGTCCAACGAACAAATAATGTTAAACTAAAAGTTAGTCATGAGAAGTGATTTGTCCATCCATATATAAGAGAGGTAGTAATTCATTTTTCCTTCTCTCTTGAAAGAAAATGTTTTCCTTTTCGAAATATATTTTGATAACTTAACACCACGAGTAACTTTTTTGGGAAAACTTTATTTTAAAATAAGATTATCTTTGTAATAATTAGTGAATTTCGTCGTACCAAACAAATATATAACTTTTAAAAAGAAAGAAAACAGTAACTTTCTTGAGATTTGCAAGAGGAGAATTTCCAAACCTTTTGTAGTCTAGATCAAGGCACAATATAGCACATGGTTGCTTTGTTTTCCTTAAATCTACTTTTAAGCTGTATTAGTTTGGGTACAAAACTCACATGGTGCAAATGGTCATCCACCATTAATACTTTTGGATTAAATAGAGTTGTTCTATATTTGTTAGGAAATATTGGGAAAAAGGTTCTAAATATAATTAAATTTTCGCGAAATTTGTTGTAACACATCTTAACTTTGCGGGGGTCCTATGACCTTCTAAACTATCTATTACCGTATTTCTATGGCATATATTTGTCCAATTGGACCATTGCGTGAAGACATGCGCACTGACGCATAAGAGTCTCAAGTGGTCCAGCTAGATAAATATATGTCATAGAAATACGGTAATAAATACTCTAGGAGGGTCATAGGACTCCCGCAAAGTTGAGGCCTGTTACAACAAATTTCGCCAAAGTTTAAGTATATTTCTGACTCTTTTCTCGGAAATATTCATACTTAACTTTAATCTAAAAGTAGAGAATAAAGTTATTGACCAAACAAAGTGAATGTAGATCTAATAACTTGGCCTTTTCATGTGATGTTACAAAATGCGTTAGAAGTACTTTTAGTTAGCAACTTAGCATTAGTGCATATACAGCACCTTGAGAGAAATTTTAAAAGAAAAGCATAAGCATTTCGGATACAAGCAGGGGCGGAGCCAGCCTTCTGTTCGGGGGTTCGGCCGAACCCCGTTCGACGAAAAATATATTATTTATACATGATTAAAATTATTTTTTATGTGATTATAGTAGGTGTTGAACCCCTTTCGACTAAGTTTTCTTTAAATATAGAACCTCTTAGTTGAAATCTTAAGTTTTTTTAAATATGAAACCCCCTTCGTTGAAATTTTGGCTCCGCCTCTGGTCATACAAGCAAAAATAAAAAGACTGATGAGATGGACATAATTGTTCTATTCATAAATTAAAAATAATAGTACCGTAATATCACATTTTAAGTTCGAACGTATGCATACGTACATAATCACTTTTTGCATGGCTCAGTGTAGCTAAATAGCATTAGACATGATGGAGTGAAGCGGTGAGTACTCCTACATTCTAAATCAAAAATTTTGAATTCAAACTTTAAGTATGAATCAATATTATTAGAAAACACTTTACTCCTAGGGTTACAGAAAATAAAAAATGCAATTTGTATATAAGAAAAAAATTAAAGAGCACTACAAGTCCATATGGGGGGACTTTTTGTGTGTCCTTTTTAATTCCAAAAGATTCAACGTAAGTTGTAACGGCTCACCATCAATCAATTGATTTTATTGCCCCCCCATTAAGCTTCCACTTTTTTACCTGCTTTTTCTCACCTTATATTATATAAATTGCCAAACAACACTTCATCACTGAACAATTTGCCAAAGAAAAAAAAAGAAACCATTAACAATCACAGTTCTGTTTTTCTCTCGATTAATCAAAATTAGTTTTAATCTCCATATATAGTCACTTATGGCTAAAGCAAGTCTAACCCTTTTTATCCTGCTCTTGTCCTACTTCTCAGGTTAGTGACAATTTTTCATGTCGTTAATAACCATTTTTCTTGTAGTGAATTACGTACGATTAATGTTTTTTTGTCGAATCGGACCATGTTGAATGTAGTCTCTAGTACCCTTCTTAGTTTGAATCAAGGGTGTCTCAAGAGTAAGACTGATGGAGTTGTTGTCTTAGGCCCCAAAAGGTGGTTATATGTAGCAATTAGCATATCATTTATGTAATGACTTCATTATTTATAGGTGGTTTTAATTATTGCATTTTTTAATTTTGATTGAGGTTTTATTTATAGCTATATAAGTGAGTAAATAACGGCAAATTTTTCTTATCTCGTTAGTGTTAGTACCATTACCTTTTTTTTTTTTCATATGTTTAGGGATATCACTTTCTAATTTCAACTCAATTTTCATGAGTTAACTATTTCCTTTTCAGTCATGTTTGATTGATCCATACATTAGGAAATTAAACAAGTATATCGATTTTGTGAAAATTAAGATTTATAATAGGTCTCTTAATATAGTTTGGCTTTAGGCCGTCAATTACATTTAGCTGCCTGTGGTTTGAACTTCTAATGACACTAACTGAATGGTTAAAATCTTGTTGTTTCAGTGGGGATGCTAACGTTAGTGTATGGACAGGTAAGTTCATTATTAAAGAATTCATCATTAGTTATAAGTTAATTAATTAAGTGAAATGGATTGTAGTTAACACTAGCTAATTTGTTTTTACAGAAGACTTGGTGTGTGGCTAAACCATCATCAGATGAGACAACACTTAAGCAAAACTTGAATTATGCATGTTCTAATGTGGATTGCAGTATATTAAGAGAAGGTTGTCCTTGTTTTTCACCATATAATTTGATGAACCATGCTTCTATTGCCATGAATTTGTACTACCAAGCTAAAGGAAGGAACCATTGGAATTGCCACTTTGGTAATTCTGCCCTCGTTGTCTTGACCGATCCAAGTAAGTCCTTGTTCTACTCTGAGAGGAGTCTAAACTAGAACGGGCTCGGAAATAGATCTAATTAATTAGAACGGGTTCTGTGAGTTCAATTTGAACTATACTATACTTTTTATGAATTCATTTTGTTAATTTATCGAGGATCAAGTATGCCTTTGTTTTATTCGAAGGCGGGTTTTTTGATACAAAAAGAGAAAAAAATGGTTATGTTGACCTCTTTTCAGTAGTCCTGACTCCTGACCATTTAAGCAATGAATTCAATTATATCATTATATGTGGATCACATATAGGGAAAAAAATACATTTAAATGAATAAATATAAATTTTACCATTTCTTGATTTGCCTCTGATTTTGTTTCTCCTTTACTTAATTGATATTTACATTGTATCCTCATAATAAATCAATCAATAACTCATTTTTTAACAATGGCAGGTTATGGCAGCTGCATCTATGAGTGAAGTCATTAAGTCATGGTTAGGAGAAGCAATTCATGAGGAGATTATCATTTAAAAAAAATAAAAATCTGTCACATTTCCCTTTTTCTTTTGGTAATATGCATGTTTAAGTGAGCATATTAACATGCACAATGTAGTGAAATATTTAGTGAAACATAGTTTAACGACTTACTCTCGCTATTTCAATTTATGTGACACGCTTTCCTTTTTCGTTTGTCCTTCCATTTTATTCTTAATGAAATGATACTCACACAATTATCTTAGATTTATTTTATACCACAAATTTTTAAACTCTTTCTTTATTCTTTAAATTTTGAGTTAAATCAAATAGTGTCACATAAATTAAAATTAATGAAGTAGATATGTGTAATTTATATATTATATTGTCTAGGAATAAAGTCTATGTGCATTTTAGCTAGCTTCCTCAAATTCCACTTACGAAATTCACTGAATATATTATTGTTATGTTGCATATACAACATTTTCATAGGAATAATAAAAAAAGTTTAAAGCATTTCGAGCGCAAGAAAAAGTAACCAGTACCAAGTACCATACAAAAAATAAAAGAAGATCCAACATAAATATAGCTGCCCACCTGATCACCAAAACTAAAAATAGCTAACAAATGTAATTCATATAGTATTCATGAATATCATATAGAAAAGTAAATTCGATAAATTATCTGTGTAAAGATCTCTTTAAAAGACTGATAGATGGAGTAGTTGAGGCACCGTAACGGACATCAATGGTGGAGCTAGAAATTTATCAGTAGAGTCAAAGAATACTATAATGTCTCGTCCGAATTGAACCTAAGTCTGATATTCACTTTTGCTTCTCACTAATTTTGATTTGCGTATCTCACTTTGAAAGTAACGCTTCTATCAGAGACATCCTCTTAACAAATTTCTTTTCTATAATTGATCTGTTAACTGTTAAGTCACGCTTCATGAAAATAATTGTAGCATTATGTTCCATCACTTGGAATTTATTTTCACAATTATGTTTGATGTTTTTAACTAACTTCCTATAATTTTATTGTTCCCTTTGCTTGTGGAAAAGCAAAATTTCCATATATGAAATCTTATGAAAGTTGTTCTTTTCTTTGTTTTTCCCTTTGCTTGTTGACATGGTTCAGTTAGTTAAATGACATAAGTCAGGACCACGCAAGCTATAACAAGAATAAAATAATGCTGTGACTGTAGATATTACATTCCCACAATTGGTTACAAACATGAAATGGAGATATTTACACCAAATAATGTAAACTTGTTATAGTTAAGATTCAGAGGTGAAATATCTATGTAAAACACATATCATGTATATATTGACTTTGATATAAACACCAAGTACGGATAAGTTTTTATACCGGATTTTTTTGTGTATCGTTTAAGCTTCCACTTTTACCTGCTTTTTCTCTCCTTATATCAACAGAACATTTTCATCATACCATCAACAATCACTTTACATCTATAATTTTCCATGTTATACGAACTTAACCATACAGTTCTGTGTTACTCTTTTATATATAGTCACTTATGACTAAAGCAATTCTCACCCTTTTCTTCCTGCTCTTGTCCCTCTCAGGTTAGTGACAATCTTTTGTTCCGTTAATAGTCATTTTTCTTGTAGTGTAATCACGTACGATTAATGTTTTTGATGGACCACGTTCAATGTAGTCTCTAGTACCCTTCTAATTGGTACGAATTATGTAGGGCGTCTGAAGGGTAAGGCTAGGCTGATGAAGTCATTGTCTTTGGCACCAAAATGTTGTTATACATAGCTTATCATTAATGTAATTACTCCATTATTTACAAGTGATTTTAACTTTGACATTTACCCCATACATTTTCAACTCAGTTTTCATGAATTAACAACCCTCTTTCGTCATATTTGATTGATTCACAGATTTGAAACCAAGTATATCGCTTTTGTGAAATAAGGTTATAGGTCTCTTAATAAAATTTAGCTTTAGGCCACATGACCAACGCAACTACGTTGAGTTGCCTCTCTGGTTCATACGGCACTAACTAAAATGTTCAAATCTTTTTTGTTTCAGCGGGGATTCTGACGTTAGCAGATGAACAGGTAAGTTAATTGAAGAGCTGAGTTAGTTAATGGAGATTAATTAGAAGCTAATTAAGTGAAATAATTTGGTTTTGCAGAAGACCTGGTGTGTGGCTAAACCTTCGTCAGAGGACATAGTACTTAACCAAAACTTGGAATTTGCATGTAAAAGTAATTTTGGTTGCACTATCTTTGGGGAGAGGGGTCCTTGTTTTTTACCAAACAATTTGATGAACCATGCTTCTATTGCCATGAATTTGTACTACCAAGCTAATGGAAGGAAGCCTTATGATTGCAGTTTTGGTAATTCTGGTCTCGTTGTCTTGACCGATCCAAGTAAGTCCTTGTTCTACTTACGAGGCGGATTTAAATTTTGTAGAGCCTACTGAAACTATTACTTTTGTCTCGAACTATGCATGTATATACCTATGCAAAAAAAGATGGTTAAATGAACACATGCATATAATAGTGTCATGACTCCTCAATTCGCCTATATTGTTGTCTTAACCGATCCAGGTAAGTCCTCGTTCTACTTACGAGGTGAATTTAATTCTATAAAATTCAACTAGAACTATTGCTTTCGTCTCGAACTATAAATGCGTAAAAAAAAATGCTTAAATGAACACTTATAGTAATATCATGACTCCTCGATTCGCCTATAATGTTGTCTTAACCGATCCAAGTAAGTCCTTGTTCTACTTACTAACTGGATTTAATTCTGTAAAATTCAACTAGAACTATTGCTTTCGTCTCAAACTATAAATGCGCAAAAAATGCTTAAATGAACACTTATAGTAATATCATGACTCCTCGATTCGCCTATGATGTTATCTTGACCGATCCAAGTAAATCTTTGTTATACTTAGAGTGTATTTAGTTTTGTGAATTCAACTGGAACTATTGCTTTTGTCAAGAATTATACTTGCAAAAAAAGTTTAAATGAACACATATGGTAATATCATGACTCTGCGATTCGCGTATGATGTTATCTTGATTGATCCAAGTATGTCCTTGTTATACTTGGACTCTTGGAGTGGATTTAGTTTTGCTAATTCAACTGGAACTATTGCTTTTGTCTCAAACTATACATGTGTTCTATCTATCTATGAAGAAAAAAATGTTCAAAGAGTACATTTAATAATATCACGACTCCTCGATTCACCTTTGATACTATTTTTCATTATCTTAATTTCTTATATTATGAATCTATTATAATAATTTAATTTTGATAATTGCAGGTTATGGCAGCTGCATCTATGCATGAAGTCATGATTAGGAGAAGCAACTAATCATGAGGATACATAAATACTATCATAATTTTTTATCAAGAAAATTATCTTACTTTTTCTTCTTCTTTTTCTTTTTTTTTTTTATTCTGGTGTTCCTCATGTTTAGTGAGCATATTAACATGCACAATGTAGTGCAATCTCTTAGCTATTAGTTTCTTCTTATGCTTCACAAAATCAAGTTCAACAACTTATTAATATACTTACTTCCTTTATAGTCCATGGTGGTTCTTCATAACAAACAAGTTTCTTATGGGACGTAATTCGTATCATAATTATATACTACTAGTTATGCATAGGCATGACTTCAGTTTCTAAAAGAACTTACGTCCCGCTAGGTAGATTTCAATTGTTAAAAGAACAATTCATTTAAAGGGGAGAACATGCAACGTTATGGAATAACAGAGGTCCAATCAATCAATAAAATGCATTGGGCTTCAAAGCCAAAAAAGTAGAGAAGAAATGGACCAAATGGTTTAGGTAGGAGGTCCAATTAGTCGTATGCAATTAAGCCACCAAAAGCTAAATTGACCGAAGCACTGTTAGGACTTGTGTGAATATCATACATGTAAAGATTTCATTACTGTATATATACAATGAAGCTTTTCTATAATAGTCATCCATCCAATGTAATAACGTTTTACTGCAGTCTATAATAATCATGTTTTATAGTGGAATCGATCTTTCGTGTTATGTTATATGTTCTCTACAACAATATTTTGCTATAGCAACTAAAACTACCGAGACAAACAATGTTATTATAGAACAATTTTAATATATATATATATATATGCAGTGACATTTCAACATTTTTTGAATTTCCTTGTCACTCTTCCTCCAAAGTCCAATCTTCAACAGTTAATAAAATATGATCCATATGAGATAAATGATAAATCACATAGATAGATACTATTCAGATTTACCAAAACAAATATGAACTATCCACAATCACAAAAATAAAAAGATATTGAAAATTAAAATGGAAGTTTCCTATTATAATTAAGTTTGTCAAGTGTCTAAGTTGCTAAATCAACTTCCTATTCTCGGACAATACAAGATCCATGCAATGGGGAAATTTCCCAATCCCAAAGGGAAAAATAATGGTATATCAAAGTCTCCTTCAATTTAATACTACAAATAGTGCGAAGTAATCAAATCAATTATCATAGGCGCGCTTTATTACTGAACTAATAGTTGGTTGTGCGAGCCTCCCATTGAGGGTCGGCTATGTCAAAAGCCAGAAAAAGACCATCCCTCTCTTTCTTTTTTAGCCCCCCATGTCGCCACACACCTTAGCAACTTTCAAATATTAGTTTTAACATATGTTTTTTTTTTTTGTTTTGTTCAAACTCATACGATGATCATCCTAATCATATATATCTTTTGTTTCACTTCGTTCGAAAAAATCACACACTTTTTAATGAAAATAATGTAGAGTAAGTACATAGAGCTATTATTTAAGATTATGAATATTTATTGAAAGTAAATAAAGTCAGTATTCAACGTGTTTGGAGGGAGGCAAGCCAATGTTTCATATCTTAGCGCAAATAAAGGGCACAATTATAAGCTAATTTTAGAAATAATACACAATAATAATAACATGATTCAGTGTAATCTCATAAGTTACAATATATAATAAGTGATAATAAGAAGGCACGTCTTCGACATGTCTGCTTGTGCTGCTTGCTTCAGCTGCTTCAATGGTAATTTTATTATATTATCCCTGATTTTACTATATATACAATTAGTGGCAATAAGCGTCTTCGACATGCCTGCTTGTGCTGCTTGCTTCAGCAGCTTCAATGGTAATTTTACTATATCACCCCTAGTTAATTACTATAAGTTATTTAAATATTTAAAAATTAGTAATATCAAATAAAAATATAAAATAATCGACATGCCGATTTGTGTTATCTGCTGCAGCTGCTTCAATAGTAATTTGACTATATTACCCCAAATTAATTACTATAGGTAAAAAGATATAATATTTAATAAAAAATATAAAATTGACAAAAAATAATAAGTTAACTTTTAATTTTTAAAATTAACTTGATGTCTTCTATGATGCTTATTTATACTTTTTTCACAAGTATTTTTTTATAATAATTTTATTATATCACTTCTAATTAGTTATTATAAGTCATTTAAGACACGAGTTCTTCGTTGCTTCAATCATGATTTTATTATATCATCCCTAATTAATTATTACGATCGCATTAGAAAATTAATAATATTTCATAAAATAGACACAAAACGATATGTCAACATAAAACATTTGATTGACTATCGAAATTATATTACGGCCACATAAGTTAACTTTTGAAATTATATCAGTGTCACTTAAATTAAAATAGAAGAAATAATATTATAAATCATAATAATTAAAAATTAAAATTATATTTATATTATATAAATTGAGATTAAAAAAATAATATATATTACACGGGCTCTTCAATATCCACTATATATATATATATATATATGAATTTTCATCCATTTAGCATATTTAAGCCGCCATATTGCTTACAATAATCAATAGGTCATAATCACATGATAGCCAAATGAGATAGAGACATGTAAAGAAACAGTTAACTGGCTAGTGAACACAAATGACAAAAAAGAGATAAGACCGAGTTTTTTTCTTAAAGAAAATAATTACTAAGATATTGACGTGTATATCAATTGGTCCACAAGAGCTTGGTATAATATATCCACAATGCACAGGTGAATTGAAAAAAATATACTAGCAATAATAATAGTGTAAATTTCATAAATATCAATCTTTTAAAATTAATTACATTATATTTCATCTTTTTTAATTAGTTTTATATCTCTCTATTAATATACATTCCTGAAACGATATATACATAACAACTTATGTATATTGAAATCTGTTAGAGTCCTTAAAAAAAAGGAAGTTACTGATATCCAGCATTAATTGACATAAATAGCGCAACTAATTAAATACGTGGATTACTGCATCCCTTAAATCATATAATATAAACGGAATTTTAAAATTTGAATATCACAAATACATACAAACGCAAATCTGAAGCAAAACCATAAATCAAATACAATTTCAGCTCTGTTTTTTGTTGTTTACTAAAGAGAGCAAATTATTTCTCATTATTGAAGATGAATATTGCTATTCTTTTGAGGTACTCGGGTAAATGGAGATCCCAAACAGAATATGTGGATTATAAAAGTGAAGGGATTGTTGTAGCTAAATCAGTAAATTATGTGAGGTTGATTTCGTCGATTGCTGATGAACTAAACATTAACGAAGTTTGGAAAAATATTGATGTACGTTATGTTGTCGACGGCAATAATTCACCTTTTCATATCTATAACGATAATAACGTACGACTGTATGTCGAGTTGAAGAAAACACAATCGTCGTTCGTGATGTATTCGTTGTGTATTTCAACTACAGATAAATGTCAAGAAGACATATTGTTCGATAGAGAAACAGGAGCTGTTGTTTGCCTGGAAGGTGTTGAATCTGATGCTATGGCTTTATCTGTAGTTGAGACACAAAATCAATATGCTTTGTATGTCCCGAAGGTTGAAATAAATAACTTGATATGTGACAGCAAGAGTATTGATGTTAAGGTGAAACAGATGCATAAGGATAAACAGACGCTCGTTTCAGTGATGGAGAAATATAAGGTGACTAATGAATTCAATGTTAGAGCAAAAAGATCAGACAAAAAAAGATGATTCGTATATTTTTATACTGGACACTATTGATATATCAAATCTTGAATGTTATAAATTATTTTTTTTAATAACAATGTTATATATTGTTGAACGAATATCTGTTTTTTTTTTTTTTGCTAAACAAAATCGAGAAACACATTATTAGTGTGGTCTTTGGAAGAACTGTTTTTAAGTTTTGTATATTTATGCAACGTAGTGTATGTGATTTTTTTTTTTTATAGATTTATTACTGAAAAGTAAGTGCATACCTACGACAAACTGATTAATGTATTTTGTTAGATTAATTCAGTTATGTCAATTACATATACATTTTTTATGCTTTGTATATGTTTTAAAATGTAGATGTGAGCAGATGAGGTAATGGACAACAATTATGTATATCTAAAAATATACATAACTGGTAACATGCCTTTAGATGTGTTATTAAATCCATAATGTACATACTTTGATTTTAGTGTTAATTACATGAATTATTGTATTGTATATAGCAATCAAATCGTTAAAACTTATGAAATGATACAAATTATAATCATTTGAATCTTTTTTTATATTTCAGCTATGTCCTCCGATATTATAATGAGGAATGTCAGTGGAATTTGGAAGCATCTACTTACAAAAAAACAAATCTTTTTATGATTCATAAATTTAACCCTGAACATACATGCGCTTTGAGGGACAGGGTACTGTAGAATATTTTGGCAACAACTTCTTTTGTTTATGAATTCACTGCTCCAAAACTAGTTAACCATAAGAGAAGGTACACACCCGAAGATATTATCAAAGAAATGAAAGTTGTATATGGTGTGGATATAAATTATATGAAGGCATGGCGTGCAAAGGAGCGTGTCATATCGTTGCTTAGAGGTGGACCTGCAAATGGTTATAGACAAATGCCGAGATACATTTATATGTTAAAAAATGTATTTCCTAATTCACACGTTGCAATGCATAAATCATGGGATAGTCGGTTCATGTATCTGTTTATAGCGTTGCATCCCATGATTAGGGGGTTTGAGTATTGCAGACCCGTTGTTGTTGTTGAAGGAGCACATTTAAGTGGACCATATCAAGGCACTTTCGTCTCAGCAAGTACCCTTGATGGTGCAGGTATGTGAAAAATCATCATACTCTGTTCTTTTTTTTTTTAACATACATTGTATTTCATATTAAAAAGTTGTTTTTGTTAAAGAAAAAAATTACTGAACATTTTTCTTTGATTTTTTTTTTTAAAAAAAAACACACCAAATTGTATTTATTATCATATCACCAGTTATGTATATTTTAAAGAAATATCACAAGCTATGTATATGTTAACATACACATCTATGTATTTGTTAACATATTTAAAGATGCTGTCCAGTTGTTTAAAAAAAAAATTATTGTTCTTGTACTAATATAGTGTTTTCGTAACTTAGGATGCATATTACCGCTTGCGTATGGGGTTGTGGATAGTGAGAATGATAATTCCTAGACATGATTTTTCAATCAGTTCAAAGCTGCATTTGGTGAACGTGAAAACATATGTGTTGTATCTGATAGGAACAAAAGTATTATAAAAGATGTCAGTGTTGTATATCCAAATGTCCCACATCTTGCTTGCATACGGCATCTTTAAAAAAATATTTGTAGTTACTTTCGTAAGATCAAAGAAAGTATCAGTGATTTATATTATTCAATGGCTAAAGTTTATAGGAAAGATGATTTTGACTATTTGATGGCAAAGATTGAAAAAGTTAATCTGAGAGTGAAAAAATATTTACAAGAAGCTGGATATGAAAAGTGGAGTAGATGTCATTCACTGGTAAACAGAGGTAGGATGATGGTCTCGAATATTGCTGAGTGTATTAATGGGTGTTTGGTAGAGGCTTGAGGATTGTCAATATATAAATTCTTAGAAGAGGTTCGAATATTATTTGATTCTTGGAACTGTAAGAACAGTGAAATAACTTCTTATACAAGTACCACTTTGGGTCGTCGATTTGAAGAAATTCTAACTCTCAACAGTGTGAAAACTTTGAGAATGACAGTATGTATAAGCTTTAACTTGTTAAATTATGCATTTATATGTAGTATTTTTTTAACTGAAAAGAAGTTTATTTAAATTTATATTTCCCAAAAAAATTAATTAATTTAATTTTTGTTTTTTATTGTTCAGGTGGAGGCTTCTTCAATATATGTATATTCGGTTTATGAATCTGAGAAAAGATACATTGTTGAGCTAGAAAGTGGCACATGCAACTGTGCGAGGTTTCAAATAGATCAAATACCTTGTGCTCACGCTATAGCTGTGTTGAAGTCTAAACATGTAAAAGAGTTTGGAGAATACTGTTCAGAATACTACAAGCCAAATACATTGGTAAAGACATATGAAGTTCCAATCGTTCCAATGCCAGACAAGAAAGACTGGGATGCTCCAAGTAGTGAGGAAGAAGTGTTGCCACCGATTTACAAAAAACCTCCAGAAAGATCGAAGAAGGTTCGGAAGAAGAAATCAAGTGAAACACTTTCTTCAAGCACAAACCGTTATGGACGATGCAGGCAAGAAGGACATACTAGGCGTTCATGTAGTTTTTTTTCAAAGGAGAAATAATTTATTGTTTTGCTATACTTTTGAAGAGTATTAACTGATATATTTTCGTATTTTATTTTTTCTTTGAAATAAATTTTACTTTGTTTCCAGTTAAATTTCAGTGTTATTTTCTCTCTCTCTCTTATATGTGATGTTTATGTAGACGCTGGTATAGTTTCTTTAATGCTTTGAAATATGCTAGAGTACTAACACATTTATGTATATTAATACAATTATGTATATTATCAGACATACATAACCTGTTTTTGTGACGTTTTACTCAGATGTTTGTTATCTAGATTTTATATTCAGTAATGTATATCATAAAACATATATAGCGCCGTTGTAAAAACTATGATTTGTACATGTATACATATATTTGAAAAAATAAAAATCTAAAAATAAATGTAATTTGTTTTGTATTTACTGTTGAGTTAACTTATTGTTTTGTTATAATTATAAAGAGAAATAAAATAATATTCTAGACAAATAATAAAATAATTATGTATATTATATAACGTACATAACCTGTATTTATAGCGTTTTTCTCAGATATATGTATTATGTAGATTACATGTTAGTTAATGTATATCATTAAACATACATAGTGCCGTTATAAAAATCTGAGTTGTAAATATAAATATATTGTTACAAACAAACAAATTAAAAAATAAATGTTATTAGTTTTACATATATTGTTGAAATAACTTTTTTCTTCACTATATTCATGAATAGTAACAATTAATTATGTGTAAATAATTATTCAGGATTAGCTTTATTGATATATTTTATTTTATTATTTGTGCGTTGAAATAAAGTGGATAATACTAAATTGTAAAATAACATTTTGATTTATTATTGTGTTTTTATTTTTTAAAAAAAAATTTATGTATATGATATAATATACATTGTATGAAGTTTTAATATGTGGCTCAGTCCAGTTTATAACCTGCAATTGAATGTAAATTTATATATATTTGCCAGTATTCATTCGTAAGGTCTCTAATGTATCATCTTTATAAAAACATGTACACACTTTAAAAATTGTAGTTTCTGTACAATTATGTATATTTTTCAACATACATTAGAAGTTGTAAACTTTACTATGTATATACACATATAAAAGGTTAGATATGTATGTATATGTTATCATGTGTAAAACAAAAATGTCATTGTATTCTGCCATACAAAACAACTAAAGTACTTATACTTTGAACATTCCCAACAAATTTCAAGAGCACACAAAGAAAATCTTAACAATGTTCTTCATTACTCAATGCTAACTATTTTATTTTCACCCAGAATTCGTATATTTTTTGACCTTGGTCTTGGAGGGTCATCATTTTCACTAACATAAATTTTCTGAGCTTTTGAATACCATATTTTCGAAGGAGTGTGGCATAATGCATTCGATGATATTCTGCTTCAAAATCATCTGAAGGCACATTCATTTCTTCACTTAGGTATTCAACATACCCAGCAACAAAGACTCCACAATCCCTGTCATGCATACAAAAAACTTACACGTTATTACTTAATATTTACTAGCAATGAAAAAAGTAAATACATTAATACATGTACAGTAATATTCCGAACAAAAATAATAGTTAAGTAAATTTACAGACTGTCACATTCTTGTTGCATAATGTCTTGGACATACTCAACCTCAAAGGGATGTTCATTCAAAAATTGTGTCCTTTGAGTAGTCTTATCCCTGTTTGTTTCAAGATTAGTCTAATCTGTACGTGATGTTTCTTCAAAAAATTTATTGTCGGAGAGGTAAGTTGGCAGCATCGCAGCCAACTTGTTAATCTCATTAATTGATTTCATATTTCTTAGACTGGACAACGAATCATAGACGGTATGCGTCTATTCTTTAGGGCAATAACAACTAACACCCAGTGAAACTTGTCATTACAATTGATAGGAACATACACCTCATCAACTTGGTGCCATGGTAAACCAGATGGCATACAATATTCCTTGATTATATTTGTTATTGCATCTTCATTTAGGACCACGTCAACAGATTGAGCATAATCTTCCTGTTTAGTAATGACTGTATCTGTATCATCTTCATAATAATTGAAGTATGTCTTCACAATGTAGTTCTTGAAAAAAACAGTTGGTTGTTGTGAACCTGTAATCTTGATCATTCCTTAATTTCGATTTCTTCTGCAAATGATAGAAAATGACATCAATATGCTACAATAGGAAAAATCAAATAAAATGCATTATGTCCTATATAATACACATCAGATGTTGACAATAAAAATAATTCTAGATATACATCTTGATAAATCAGGCATATAGATAAAATATGTTGAGATATATCTGCTGGTTTAAAAATATTGGACCGTTCACAGTTGCAAACCTTTAACATATTTAGCATTTATGCATATGATAACATATACATCACTGCTAAGTTAGGTAGACATATCAATAGTGATGTATATTATAAAATATACATAGGTGTTGTCAAAACGTTCAGCAAATGTGTTAAAACTTTTATGTATATGGATGATTTATCTGACTTAATAGTGATGTATATGTTAACATAGACACAAACTGAATTGTGTGATCTGAGGATGCAATAACATAGCTATCAACATATCAACAGTGATGTGTATTAACAAATATACATAGGTATTGTCAAATGCCTAAACTGGTCATGTAAAAAATGAACACACATGCAGTGCAAAACATGGTTCATAAAACTAGACATCCCAGAAGTAGCTTAACACAAACATACTTCATTTATAACTTATTTTATGAAGGCAAAACCTCTGTATTAGTTAAAACGAATACGTATGTATACAACATATCACAAGAAGTTAAAAAGAATGACTATAAAATTAAAAAGTTTAAATAACTCATCGTTCCAACATGCATTCTTTTGAGACATCAAGTAAAATCAATTTTTTGTTCGTGCATAAGCAACAACAAAATCGATTTTATTAACTTCAAGAGATGATAATTTTGCTTTGTAGTGCTCATCATTCATTTTTCTATGAAAAAATAACATTTGTTAGTATACAAAAATAAAAGATAATACATTCAATGAGGAAAATATTTTATTTTAATATAGATAAAAACTTACTTTTTAGTATGAAACTTCAATAGTCCTTCCTCCACCCACTGCTTGTACTCTTCAATTACACCTCTTGGCATATTGTCGGATATTAGGAAATCATCAAAAGCGAGTTTCTATTTTGGTTCTCCTATTTGATCCTCAATTGCTTTAGAGCCAGAAGCATATTCTGTTGTGTATGGAGACATGAATACTTTGGATCTCATCCTGATTCTCTTAGCAGGGGTTTTTGCAGCTTGATGAGCCGCGACAACCGCATCAGGAAAATCTGGAGGAAGCTGACTATCAGAGATGTCGTGTTTATTCATAATTGCTTTTGACGGTGGAACGACTTCTATAGGAAGGTCATCCACTGGTGCTGCAATACCTTCCAATATGGCATCTAACTCGACTTGAGCTAATTCAAGAAGTGTACTCGAATAATCAACCTAACATGAAATGATAAGTATGTATTGTTAGATTTGGTTTAACACGCTAGTAGTAGTAGTGTCATGTGTGAAAAATAAGACATGCAATTTGAGAAAAAATGACTTCTTGAATTCACCTGCATAATAGATGTTCCAATATTAGCAATATCAGGTTTCAGGTTTTCCACAACTGCGATGAGAGATTCTAATGTGGCAGGCCCAATATCAGCACTAACTCCTTCAACATCCTTGAAGAGATAACATAAAACATATACAAAAGTAAGTAATTCTATAGTTTTAACTGAAAGCGATAAAATAATATATTTCTTACATATTTGATCTATATCTGAAAAAAAAAATGACTTTATG